>NC_043992.1:4339859-4487359 GCF_902150065.1 Myripristis murdjan | reverse complement strand
GTATCACTCAGCTATACGAGCGAGCAAAACCGATCATCATCATCATCATCATCGTCATCATCACCATCATCAACCCAATCATCGTCACAATCAAGTAATGATAGTCATAGAAACAACAGAACAGAAAAAGACCCTGATATGTCTCTTTCTATGAGTGCTCATACAACTTCATTGTTCTCTCTTTAAATACCTTTTTTAACTGAAATATATTTTTACAATGCTTTAACTCTTTATGGAGCGAGTTCCAGAGTTTCACTCCCACCACTGAAGTACACATTTGCTTTCATGTTGTCCTAGCAAACTGATGCTTAAAGTGACCGTTCCTTCTTCCTTCATTCTCTATAAGGGTGAACATTTTTTGTAGATTTGTTGGTAATACTTTATTATCTGCCTTGAACATAACCACTAGCATCTGTAATTCAACAAGTTCATTCAATTTTAACAGTCTGGAGTTAAAAAATAAGATGTGAGGTCCAGGTCCCTTCCTAACATTGCCTGTTTTTTTTTAATCACGACCCCGTGCTACTATTAAAAGCTCTTCATTCAGAAAATGTCACCTGCAGTGCAAGCTAGTGTCGTATTTTTATAAAACAAGATACCAATCTGTATAATTCAAAGCTTGTGCTTTTACAAGCTGACCCCTATAATGAAATGGAAAATGTTTTTGAATTGAATTGAATTTATTTATTTATTTATGTATTTGTTGGGGAGTTACTATATTCTGTCTGTTCTTTTCTGCTTAATTAAAAGCTTTTTAAAACAATGCCCCAAACTCACATGGAAAGCTTGTATATGCTTTGTTTCTCTATTACAGCCTTTATTTTTATTTATTTATTATTATTATTTAGTTATTATTATTATTATTGCTGATAATTAAGTTTGTTCTTTTTGAAAACAAGAGCTCATGCTGCAGTATTTTGTTTAGAAACCACACACACACACACACACACACACACACACACGTGCTCGCGGTGCTGCTGAAATGTGATTAAACGCTGTGTGTTTTCTGAACCCTGCCTGTCCAGACGTGCTCAGGTCTCCCTCTACTGGTAAGAGCAGGTTACTGCCTGTCTGTCCGTCTCTCTGAGTGACAGACCTGCTGTCCACTGTCCCCGCCCCCACTGTCCAACCCTCACGTCTGATTGGTCTTCCTCTCTTTCTCCACCGTCCAATCTCCCGCGGTTACTGAGTGACTCTCAAAGTTTTTTTTTGTTTTTGTTTTTGTTTTTTTGTCCTTTAATCTCTTTCCTGCTGTGAAGTGCAGAGACACCAGGCCTCTCCCATCCTCTCTCTGTCTGTCTCTCTCTCTCTCTCTCTCTCTCTCTCTCTCTCTCTCTCTCTCTCTTTCTCTCTCTCTCTCTCTCTGTCTCTCTCTCTCTCTCTCTCTGCCTCTCCCTCTCTCTTTTTGTTACTTCTCTTTTCCTCTGCTTTTTCTTTTCTTTTGTGAGGTGTTTTTTCCTTTATTTCACTCATTCTGTTGTTCCTTTCTTTTTTATTTTTCTCTTTCATCTGAATTTATTGTCCATTCTTTCTTCTTGTCTTCCACCTTTCCTTTTGTCTGTCTTTCTTTCTTATTTCTTTCTCTGCTTCCCTCTCTCTCGGTTCACATTACACCTGTGTTGAACTTTTGGGTGAATTTCCCTTTAATCTGTTCCTCTTTCTCTCTTTCTTTCTGTCTGTCTCTCTTTCTTTCTGTCTCTCTGTGCAGTCAGCATGTTGCACTGGCCTGCGTGGGATGTGCAGACAGTAGAATTAGGATGGATAGAAAGAAAGCTGCTCTTCTATCCATTCAGATTCTGAAATGAAGTGAAACACATGAAGGACTTTCAGCCTGAAACAGTCGAGCCTCTCTGCTTCTTTCTCTCTTTCTCTCTTTCTTTCTTTCTTTCTTTCTCTCTTCCTTCCTTCCCTCCTTCCTTTCTTTGTGATCCTCTAAACATTACTCCTCGTTACTGAAGAGCCAGTAACTATTTTTTCTTTTCTTTGTGTGTGTTTGTGTGGGTTGAGGGGTTACATATGAATTGCAAAGGTCTGTGGCTTTTTGCATGACATCTAAATACAGTAAGTCAAAATCTCTCTCTCTCTCTCTCTCTCTCTCTATCAGGGAGTATAGTGAGTGTCGGAGACCCCAAGAAGAAGTACACGCGCTTTGAAAAGATAGGACAGGGGTAAGTCGACCAGCAAACTGCTCATTACAAACCAGCTGTTAATTATTATTGTTGTTAAAATTAGCATTAGTGGTAGTAAAGATATTATACATTCAGTTCAGAAACTCTTGTGCTGCTTGAACATAAAAGACGGTACTGACTGGCACATAGGGGGCGCTGCAGCTCACCATTAAAGATTTTTTCCACCTTTCCAGAATAATAAGTCCAGAATCAACCAAATTCAGTTTCTGCACCAACAGATGTCAGAGGGTCCTGCCGTTACCTGGCGGGCTCTTGGTGGCTGTGTTTTACATGAAGGCACCCTGAGAGGTTTACAGTGACTCAGTGTCTCGCCTGAAGCCGTTTATCTGATTATTATATTGGAGGAAAAGTTGATCTGTGCTTTTAATGGCTTTATAATCGGCTTATGATCACAGTGCACTTAAAGACAAGTGTCAGCAAACCCGACTTTTCTCCTCCTGTGTGCTTTCAGGGCGTCTGGGACGGTCTACACGGCCATAGACATCGCCACAGGACAGGAGGTGAGACGGCTGCCTCCGCCCCTCCTCCGCCCCTCCTCCGCCTCTTCTTCCTCCTGCATCCCTGCTGTCTGCCCTGCTCCTCCTCCACTCCCTCCTCCTCCTCATCCCTCTCACCCTTTGGTTTAAACTGGGAACGCTAGCGATGCTAACGAGACGTTTTAGGGAAACGGGAGGATATCTGCTCTCTGTCCGGTTTGTCCAGCCAACATCAGAAATTTCTGCTTTCACTGAAATCTGAGCATCAGGTTCAGTCAGGAAGCTCGAGGCTGCGTGGTTGAGGGTAAGCTGAAGGGAAATGAATGCTGGAGCGTGACGGGTTAAACGGACGTCTCCCACAGGCATTAAAACACGAGACATCCGACATCCATCCGGGTGTCAAACTGCTAATGCACTGCAAAAACGCAAAATCTTACCAAGATTATTTGTCTTAATTCAAGTCAAAAATGTCTTATTTCTAGTCAAAATATCTCATTACACTTAAAATAAGACATGATCACCTCAGAAGTAACTTGTTTTTAGACAATTTTGCTTGTTTCATTGGCAAAATTTGCCAGTGGAAAAAGTGAAAATTCACTTGAAATAAGTGAAAATGAGCTAGAAACAAGAACCAAATTTTGCCAATGAAACAAGCAAATTTTCACTTGTTTCAAGCAAATTTTCACTTGAAACAAGAGACAGTTGTCTAAAAACAAGTTACTTCTGAGGTGATCATGTCTTATTTTAAGTGTAATGAGATATTTTGACTAGTAATAAGACATTTTTGACTTGAAATAAGACAAATAATCTTGGTAAGATTTTGAGTTTTTGCAGTGTTAGAATCTGAATTCTCATATTCTTGTAAAGCAGCAAAAGCATCCCAGACTGAGCCTGCCCTGAAACTGCACTCACCTCAGACTTAATCACCCGTAAGCTACACCTTTAGCAGGGGAAGGTGAGGGAGAGAGAGGAGCGTCAGAGTAAAGGAAGCTGAGCTGTAGTTTTGGCAGTGGAGACGCCGTGGCATTAAACAGTGCGGAGGCTCGCCTCTGACTCTCAGGTTAATTTTAAAGGCGCTCAGCTCGTCTGTCAAGCTAATCCTCCTCAGTTTCACTCAGCGAGCATTAGGCCGCCGTGTTGAGTTGTGAACGTCTGTCATGCTACGCTGCCTAACAACCTTTTAATACCTTTGGATTTAGAGAAGAGACAGACAGGCAGGCAGGCGGGGGAAAAGAGGAGGAGGAGAAAATATCCGTCTTGTTTCCCTCCTCTTTCTCCTGTCTCCGTTCATTCCTCCTCAGTCACTTCTGTCTCCTCATCATGTTTTTTCCCCCTCTCTGCCTGCCACACACCTCTTTTCCAGTCTTTATTCATCTCAGGTGGCTTTATTAGCATGAATTGTTCCAAACACAGTGCAGCATGAACAATGTCTCTGTTTGTCAGGTGGCCATTAAACAGATGAACCTGCAGCAGCAGCCCAAGAAGGAGCTGATCATCAATGAGATTCTGGTTATGAGGGAAAACAAGAACCCCAACATAGTCAACTACCTGGACAGGTTAGACACACACACACACACACACACACACTTCACCACAGTATGAAAATCACGGTGAAACTTTGATGTAAATGGAAAATGACGATGTAATGTCACTGCGTTTTCTGCTCTGACACAAACAAACATGCAGTCGCTGTTTTAGAGCGAAAGTTTTCATTTATAATCAAGTGTCCAAATTTAGCTCCAATAGCCAAATCAGCCTCAGCCCACCACCGGCATGTGAGGCTCCGAGACTCTTCACGACTAAATTATAACCAAGTGGGAGCGTTTCCATGACCTCAAGTGTTCCAGGAATCATCCTTCCTGGTTGCTTCTGGCCCTGCGATGGACTGGCGTCCTGTCCAGGGTGTTTCCCTGCCTTCTGCCCAGTGAGCGCTGGGATAGGCTCCAGCAACCCCCCACGACCCTTGTGAGGATAAGCGGTTTGGACAATGGATGGATGGATGGATGGTTGCTTCTGCCAGCAGGATAGAAAGAGGCGAGGCAGCTTGTGTGCTGCGTTCAGGCGCTGATGTTGGAGTCCGACAGCCTCTAGTTGACGCCGATTGCTAACCAGCGCTGCGTTCATGTGCTGTTTTGAAACAGTAAACGCATATAAACGGTTTTGGAGCCTGTGCCAGATGCTTCTAGTTTTAATATTGTCTTCCTCAATCAGCTGAAAACCACCTGATGCAAAAAATGGGTGTAAGAAAGCTGAAAAAAGCATTCTGCTTTGCTCCTGTAAATGTCCCTGCCTCTCCAAGCCTCTCCAAGCCTCCCCTGACACAGAGGCACAGTGTGCGCCTCGGCCTTGTGCCGTGCAAACCAAACAATGACAGGAGCCCTGAAGTTCATTTGTGTTACTGTTACCATGGCAACCCAGCAGCTTCTGGGAAAACACAATCGTTGGTTACCGTAGTTACCTGTCTGACTGGGAGACAACGATAGACACACATGACTGGGGTTAATGCTGTCGTCGCCACGGAAACCAGGCTTTCAGTGTCGCTGATAGACTGCGTGTGTGTGTGTGTGTGTGTGAGAGAGAGAGAGAAAGGTGGAGAGATAACATGTTTGAGGTACAGTAGAGGATATTTACAGCATGTTAGCATTTCTCAAAGCTTCTCAAAGTTTTCAATGTCAAAGCATCCAACTGCCTTTACATTTGATTTTTTACATGTTTTTTTACACACACTCAGTACTATACAGACCAACATGGCCTGCATATTCACACATCCTGCCTGAATACGACGCTGTGTTCCTGAGTCCACAGTTAATGAGCAGTCAGGGTCAGTGAGGTCCTGCTGGAGTCGAGGCTACTGGAGGCGACTGGTTTAAAAATATAAAGTAAGAAGAGAGACAAAGAAAAAACAGAAGACCTTGAACCAACTGAGGTTTGGAACCGGAACCAACTTTATTGATCTCCTCGACCATTTAATCAGACTGATCTGACCCTGACCCAACCCCGACCCGACCCGACTCTGACCCAACCCCGACCCGGACCCTGACCCGGACCCTGACCCCGACCCTGACCTGACCCCGACCTGATCCTGACCCGACCTGACCCCGACCCAACCCTGACCCAACCCTGACCTGACCCCGACCCGACCTTGACCCAACCCTGACCCAACCCTGACCTGACCCTGACCCAACCCCAACCTGACCCTGACCCAACCCCGACCTGACCCTGACCCAACCCTGACCTGACCCCGACCCGACCCTGACCCAACCCTGACCCAACCCTGACCCTGACCCAACCCCGACCTGACCCAGACCCAACCACGACCCGACTCTGACCCAACCCCAAGCCGACCCTGACCCAACCCTGACCCAACCCCCGACCCTGACCCAACCCCAACCCTGACCCAATCACGACCCTGACCCAGCCCTGTCCCAACCCTGACCCTGACCCGACCCTGACCCAGCCCTGTCCCAACCCTGACCCTGACCGTGACCTGACCCTGACCTGACCCTGACCCGACCCTGACCCTGACCCTGACTGGAGCCCTGACCAGACCCAACCCTGCTCTACAAGCTAGGCAGTTAGCAGGTCAGCTAATTTAGCCTAGCACAGTCTGACAGACACCGACGACTTTGGAGAGACGCAGTGTAAAAAGAGGAGGTGCAGCTGCTTTGACCATGACATGTTTCCACTCAGAGGAGGCTGAACATTTGGATAAACGTCATGTTGCATGTCTGATTGAAACTGTGGGGACGGACACAGAGAGAAAGAGCCGTTTAAAGCAGCTTCCTGCTGGAGGAGTGTGTCCAGGACACGGCAGAGGCAGGCTTTTGGAAGGTCGTCCTGTAAAAGTCAAGGTCAACCCCGACACGGTTAGGTTCAGCAGAAGACACTGAAAACATACATATATAACATGCATGTCTGTTTAAACGTGCAGGAACAGACACACTGAGCGGCCTATCACTGATTTTCACTTTCTGCATGGCTGAGAGCATAGCAACAGTAACTAAGGGGGGCGGGACTTAGGATAGGTCAGCTGATGAATTGGAGAATCTGTGGTTGGATACACTGGCGTGATCTCAAGGCTGATCTGAAAAAAAAAAAAATATTATTATTAATTAATTATTATATAACTTTAATCAAGTTGTTAAGGAGGCCACAAAGTGCAGGTCTCTAATATTTGAGTCTCACCTCCTACAAGCTCATCTTGATTTTGTTCCCAGGAACTCCTGAGATGCTCCCAGCCTAGAAACTGACATAAACAAACAGAGAAAAAGGCCAAAAGTATCTGTTATCAATATTTGAAATAAGCATGGCTCCATCTTGAAGTGTTTGACATGTAAAAAAATAAAATATATGTGAGGAACGACACTGTATAATGACATATTGCTATATTGCTATGTTGATACTTTGGATTTCTTGTCTTTTTGGGAAGACTATTTTCCTTTTTGTGTGTCTGTGTTTCCTGCAGCATGTGACTACACAGTGACCAGGAAGCTTAAATGGTATTAAACTTCATGTTGTCTAACGATAAATATCGTACGTGTGTCTGGTTGCCATAGTTACCTGGTGGGCGACGAGCTCTGGGTGGTGATGGAGTACCTGGCCGGAGGTTCGCTGACTGACGTCGTCACGGAAACCTGCATGGACGAAGCCCAGATTGCCGCCGTGTGCAGAGAGGTAAGACAGATTCACCTCCAAAACAAGTGAGAGCCTGACGTGACGTGACAGGCGCCGGTTAAAGTTGGCGCTCGGCTGAGGAGAGGGCTCCTAAAAAAGCCCACACGCCAAAATAGAGCCACTTACACACCGACTTATTTTGTGATTTTTATATAAAAATTCAGTCTAACTAGGATTTTTCTAAAGTAGACAAGCGTTGATATGGGTGACAGAAATCTGTGTGTGTGTGTGTGTGTGTGTGTGTTTGAGCTGCAGAGTGAGAGAGAATGACTGACTGATGATTTTTTAATTAGAATGAGTGCCTGTTTCTCTCTCTTTCTCTCTCTCTCTCTCTCTCTGTCTGTCTCTCTCTCTGTCTCTCTCTCTCTCTAACTCTCTGTCTGTCTCTCTCTCCAGTGTCTACAGGCGTTGGAGTTCCTCCACTCAAACCAGGTCATCCATCGAGACATTAAGAGCGACAACATCCTGCTGGGCATGGACGGCTCTGTCAAACTCAGTCAGTCCATTTTATGAGTTTTTTAATAACTTCTTTAATAACAATAACAATAACTTTTTTGTAATAACTTCTGCTTATTGTTCTTTAATTTGATCAGCAGCAGTCGCTCTGATTGGGGATTGTTGTTGCAGTTGCTCCTGTTGACCAGCAGGGGGAGCTCTGGCTCCATTTTAACCAAGTTATCTCTCTTTACGTCTTTCCTCATCTCTCTCTCTCTCTCACTCTCTCTCTTTTTTCTTTACATCATTATGGTCACTTCCTCTACTTGTGGTCCTTTATGATATACCAGTTAGGACAGACAATCTATTTTATATACTTTATTTTTTATTATTTATCTTTTTTCTTTCTCCCCTCTGGTAACTGGCATGTGCTTTTACACCTATAATTTATTGATTTATTTATGTTTCCCCTTATTTCTGAGTTAATGATATTGCCAGTAGTGTTGTAATATATAAAAGACAATTTTTTGTATTTGTGTGTTTGTTACTGAAACCAAAAATCTCAATATGTTTTTAAGTCCTAAAAAAAATTACTACAAGTATATCGAGCAACTATTAAATATTTAGAGTCGACTCCAGTCTAAATTACTGTTGCTGCATGCAATTTTTTTTTTAATGCAACTGTATGTAAACTTTCCTCCTCAGTCCTCATTAATGTACTGAATAACTTCTGTGACCCCTAATGGTCATTTAGAAAAAAAAAAAAAACATTCAAAAATCCGGGAGAAACTGAGAGGGGAATGCACTGATTTTTTTTCTGCTCTCTCTCTCTTCCCTCCCTTCCCAGCTGACTTTGGCTTTTGCGCCCAGATCACGCCAGAGCAGAGTAAACGCAGCACCATGGTTGGGACGCCATACTGGATGGCGCCCGAGGTCGTGACCCGCAAAGCCTACGGTCCCAAAGTGGACATCTGGTCTCTGGGCATCATGGCCATCGAGATGGTGGAGGGAGAGCCGCCGTACCTGAACGAAAACCCACTCAGGGTGTGTGACTGTGTGTGTGTGTGTGTGTGTGTGTAAGTGTTGATATGCTGAGAGAAATGAGTCATAAAAATACGTTTAAGTGAGTTATAATGTTTTAAATTAGAAAGGGTAAAGAAATGATGTAATAACTGCAGACTCAAACGCTGTGAGAGCAGCGTGACTCGGTGAAATATCGGTTCATCACAACTTCCCAGAAATGTTTAACACGCCGCCGCTCCCCCTTCCCATCACGGCTGTGTGGTCGTCACTGGGAGCATTAGATTATGTCCAAGTTCATGTCTTGGTTTTGGTCTCCAGGCAGCATGAAATATGACGGCCTGTGGCTGACGGTAAACATCCCTGACAGGCCAACCAGAAAGCTCCATTCATCTGGTGGAGCTTTGAATTTGTCTGATGTCATTCTGATTTACACTGAGGAATTAGATTTGTCTCCCTAATGGAAATACACAGAACATGTAGTTATTTTTTGTTAATAACCTTTTTTTTATTATTTATTTATGTTTGAGTATGATTTACATGGCAGTTATCTTTTATGACTCATGTATTTTCTCTTCATCCTTGTATTTTAATAGCAGAGTTTTGCACATGCAAGGCAAAGCCTAATTTCTACCTTTTACATGCAAAACATGGACAACAGGGTTGAATTGAAATAATGTTTTTTTTTTTTTTTTTTTTTTTTTTTTTTTAAAGTATGAAAAAGTGTGTGAAAAGGTCAAGCAGTAACCTTGGTAACATCTTCATGTCCATCTTTCACATGAAGACGTCTAACGTGTTGCGGTGTTTTCCGTTGCCTAGGCGCTGTATCTCATAGCAACCAACGGGACGCCGGAGCTGCAGAACCCCGAGAAACTGTCGGCCATATTCAGAGACTTTCTGAACCGCTGCCTGGAGATGGACGTGGAGAAGAGAGGGTCGGCCAAGGAGCTGCTGCAGGTACACACTGTGTGTGTGCGTGCGTGTGTGCGTGTGCGTGTCTGGAAGAGTAATCTCATCTAGATGACAGACAAGCTGACAGGAAGCTGTTGTTCAGGTTCTTTGGTTCGCATATTGACTGTGTGTAGAAGCGATAACCAATGAGCTTCTGAGCTCTGAAAATAGAAACCGGCCAATCAGAATAAAGAAACACAGAGTGTCACTTGAAAGCACCTGTGATACTGCTGACTGGGAACATTTAGTGCGTTATCAAAGCTGCACAAGGTAACTCGGCACATCGGCAATACCCAGTGGCAGCACAGGAAGACTGTTTTAAAGGAAGAGTTCACTCAAAAATGAAAATGTCGTCGTCATCTCCTCACTGTGTTCAGCTGAAACACAGGACAGGAGTCTTGGTCTGAACACCACAGGAGGGCAGCTAGCTCCTTCTGTAGCCAGCGGTTAGGCGACCGCCTGTTTAGAGGGCCAACAAGATCCAGACACCAGACTTCCTCTGTGGAGCTCACACGGCAGGATCCAAGGCCTGAGCACATCCTCAGCAGAGAGGCTCCGTGTTCCCACCGTTAGTCAAATCTTCACTATCGCCTCTGGTAGCAGAGCAGCAAGCAGCAAGTCCTGCACGTTCCGCCCGAAGAGAACCTGAAAGAGTTCTGCCACCTGATGGACTCAACCTGTACTCACCTTTCCTCAGACATTCTCTTTGTTTTCTGTACGTCTTCTCTGCTATGTGTCGCCTAGCAGAGCAAACACAGACATGCAGCAGTTTTCAGTGTCCTGCAGTGGCCAAGGTCATGTTTTATTTAAAGAGCTGTTTACATCATGAGCAAGACAATACTGCGGGTAAAATGGCTCCAATAGATAAAAAAAATAGACTAAAGAGAAAATGAAGAGTTTTTGTTTGCCAGTTAGTGAGAACATCTCCAGTGCGTGGCCTCAGCTGACACCAGACTTACAGGCTGAAGTTACAGCGTCTCAGTTGAGGTGCCTGGGATGCTCTTTTCTGTCGTGGCATTGATTTAACCTGACGACTTATGTGTTATTTTGCCTTCGTGCAGCTTTCAACTCTCTGTAGCAAACTTTTTTTTCAAAGGTTCTGCTACTGCATGAGCTGACAGAAACCTTTCCTGGTGAAAGTAAAGGAAGGTTTGCACCTCTGCAGATAAAAAAAAAAAAAAAAAAAAAAAAATTCAAACTGGTGCCACAAAAACAGGCCGGACGGAGCGGCTGGACGGAGGGACGAGGGCTGGAGCGTGCGTTTCAGAAATGTTTTTAAGAGGCGCTAAAGAGAAGTGAAGCTGTGCGACTGCAGGATGAGTCAGGGCTGCGAAAATACACAGAGGAGAACCTGAGCCACACTGAAACAGCTTCAGTGGGAGGACTGTTGAGGAAGTAATTGAATTTAATGGCTGTGTGTGTGTGTGTGTGTGTGTGTGTGTGTGTGAGTGAGAGAGAGAGAGAGTGAGAGAGAGAGAGTGTGTGTGTGTGTGTGAGTGAGTGTGTGCATGCTCTAAAGCAGGATGGGGAGAATCTATTCTCTGAAGTAGTTGCATCTAAGCTTGGCTCATGAGAGAGTATGTGTGTGTGTGTGTGTGTGTGTGTGTGTGTGTGTGTGTGTGAGCATCAGCATAAAGGATGTTCTTCAGGGTTAGATGAGGACAGCGGTGCAGTAAAACTCTCACTCGCTGCCTTTTTAGAGAAACTTTTGCACAGAAAGTCAACCCTGGAGCAACTCCAGGACGGATTTTGGTAATTAAAGAAAAGATCTTTGTTCCAGAGACAGAGTCATTACTCGGTCACTTTATTGATTCGTGAAAAAAATGAAACTCCTTTCAATCACAGCCAAATGTATTCTGTCCAGAGTTTTATTTTTCCAAAACAGGTTTGTGATTAAATGTTGAAAAATGGATTTGACTTCCTATTAAAGTTTTGTCTTTCTCTCTCTCTCCTCCCTCCACACCTCCTCTCCCTGTTATCTTTCCCTCCTTCCTTTTCTCTCTCTTTCTTCCCTCCTTGTCTTCTATCTCTTCCTCACTCCCACCCTCTTTCCTTCCTTTTCTCTGTCCTCTCCTTCCCTCTTTTCTTCTCTCCTTCCCTTCCTCCCTCTTCTCCCTTCCTCCTGTCCCTCTCCTCCCTCTCCATCTCTTTCCCTCACATGCCTCCCTCCCCATTTCCTACCTTCCTACCATTCTTCCCTCCTTTTTCCTCTCTCCTAACCTCTCCTAACTCCTACATCCTTTCCTCTCTTTTCCTCTCTTCTCCTTCCTGCACTCCCTGTCTCCTCCTTCTCTCTCCTCCCTCTCCTCCTCCTCTCCCTCTCTCCCTCTCAGCATCAGTTTCTGAAGGTGGCCAAGCCTCTCTCCAGTCTGACTCCTCTCATTCTGGCTGCCAAGGAGGCCGCCAAGAACAACCGCTAGCTAGCCTTGCACTCTGTTATCCATTCATCAATCTCTCCATCTCTCTGTCCCGCCCTGCTCCCACTCCTCCGTCTCTCCTTCTCTCCCTCCCACTCCTGTTTTTTTTTTTATTATTATTATTATTTTGGGTGTTGGGAGGAAGGGTGGCCATGACTCCTGGTGGGGTGACAAGATGCATCCAACACCTGCAGCTCCTCTCTTCCCCTCCCTGCTTTCTTTTACCTCTGAACCCAAGTTTGACCTCCCCAGCACCCCGCCCCCACCCTTCCTCACACACACACACACACACACACACACACACACACAGAGACACACACACACCAGGTAGAAACGGCCAGAAACGGATGCAGTTTTTTTCCAATCATCTTTTCATCAACACTCCACGACCGGAGGAGAGGAAGAAGGGGCCGAGTGGATGAGATCATCAGTCGGTGGCGAAGCAGTGTCGTCGTCATCATCATCATCATCATCATCATCATCATCATCATCATCCTGCCCGGTACGAAGAACCTGAATGGAGGAGAGTGTTTCAACAGAGCCCAAAGACTCATGGGAGTTATGTTGTATTTTGTTGTTTTGTTTTCTCCCTTGTCTGTGAAAGCGCCGGACCACATCAGCCAACCAACTCTCTGCTGCAGACTGTTTGTGTGTGTGTGCGTGCATGTGTGTGTGCGTGTGTGTGTGTGCGTGTGTGTGTGTGTGTTAGGGGGACTAGCCAAGGTCCTGGCTTGTTATTGTCCTCTGGGTCTGGGTCGGAGTATTTTACCTGTCTGTCTGACTGACTGTTATTCCCGTCTTCTATCTGAAAGTGCTTTTGTCGTGTTTTTAATTGAGTTGTGTGTGTGTGTGTGCGCGCGCGTGTGTGTGTGTTTGTCGTGGTCGGGGGATGGGCGGGCTGGGGATCGGGATGTTAATTAAGTTGATTGTAGCGTTACCCACGGTAGTTTTTTGACAAAGAGCTGGTGAGGTTTGGTACTTTGTCCTGTCTGCAGTGTGAGCTGTGAGTTATAGAATATTAATAATATGAATTATAATGAGGAAACACTGGCACACCCGGAGCCCTCGATGGACTGAGTTTGGACGTGGGTGGTTTTCACCGGCAGCCATGTTGGCTGCACGCTCTTCTTCCGGGACCATCACCAAGGACCTGATGCCTGCGCGCCCGTCTCAGTGCCAGCCGCCTCACTTCAGTTGTTCCAGCGAAGCCTCTCAGCCCCCGTGGAAGTTTGCACATTATTAGGCTGAATTATGAACTAAACTCTTCTGATGTTAGACCCGCGTTTTGCAGGATTAGGATGCCTGCTGGGCCCAAAACTCAAACTCGTGTTGCAATGCCAGTCGTCCTTGTTGCTGTCAACAAAAACTGTTTTCTCCAGACTTCAGTCATTTGTAGAAATGGAAGCTTAAACAAATTGATTCTTAAAGGATAATACCAGACTTCTTTGCACCGGTGGTCAGAGTTTTCCCTGTCCTTGCCCAGGCAGTCAGCACACAGACGGCATAGCTGGAGATGTCAGGGCTCACTTTCATCCTTCAGAGTAAAGCCTTTTGCTAATATTTATTCTTGTGCAGTGTGAAAAACAACATCCACAGACGAAGATAATCCTTCAATCAGATATGAAGCCTTCATCATCAGTGTTAAATATCTCAAACATAACCCCGGTGCAGACAGGAGGAAATGGGTGGTAGCTCAAAATGACATCATGCAATCTTAGATTTTTGTATTCGCTGCAACACAAACCTATAATTTGGAAACGCTGATACAAGTACAAAATGTGACTCTCTGAAGCGGCTGTGCGCTGAGCTGAACCTCCACGTAAAGCAGGAGTTTGTACAGTGCCGAGATTCCATGTTTACCCATAATCCACCCTGCCAAACTGGCTCCGTCGTGGGCTCTGGGTCTTCACTGTCTGCCGGCTTGACGCTGGGACTGTGAGGGAGAGAACGCGCATGTCAAACAACCTTTTTTTATATGGTACGTTTAAGAAAAAAAAAAAAAAAGAATTGTGATAATGCTGAAAACGTATAGTGACGATACATGAAGGATGCTTGTGTACGATAAAGGTAGGAAAGATCATATCTCAACCCTATTTTCTGAAGAAGAAGAAGAAAAATAATGCCTGGAGGACTGTCAGATCCCCGCAAACCCCCTCTGAACGTAAGGTGTACATTTTATGTGGAAAAACAAGCTGCATTGACTTCCAAAAAAAAAAAAAAAAAAGGTACAGCATCAGTCAGAACAATCTGTCTCAGACTCTGTTTAGCAACGTGTTCTGTTTTTATAATGGATCAAAGATCAGTTCTTTTCCTGTTTTTTTTTTTTTTTTAATTTGGATTTGATTCTACTGATTTGAGTGTGTGTTTTGGATTGGCTGCAGGCGTGCAGGGCCGTCCTGCGCTCACAGGTCTGACTCCCCAACAGTCCAGGCTCCCATCAACCCATCAAGCCAGTGTTTTCACCCTGCCTAAGGAAATCAGCAAAATGCCTGCAGTGTAAATACGCCAGACAGGCAAAACCAATCTAAAACACACATTCAAATCAGTCACTTTGATTTCTTTTTCTTTTTTTCTTTCTTTCTTTTTTATGTAGTATCAATGTACCTCTGGCCTTAAACTGTTTCACAGGTGCAACACTACTTTAGTACCAGTCTAAAAGTGATGATACAGTGGCAACACTTTGAGGCGATGGAGATGGGCAGCATTGCAGCGAGAAGACTCTGCAAATTTAAATCCAAATCCCCGTCGCTGGTGGGTGAGAAGCAGATATCTGCACAGCGCTGGCTTATCAGGAGGCAATGAAAGCAGCCGCGTTTTTAGGTTTACCTCTATGCACGTTTGAGTCGATCCAGTGGCTCATTAAAGAGTTTCATTCGCTCAAAGAGATGAGAGGATTTTGTCAAACCATACATTACCATATAATCTTTCAGCTGAGGCACCAACAAAAGTGGGCGATAGGAAGTTTTCGCCCGGCGGTGCCAACATCCCGTCAGTCACCATCGCCAGGCCAGATGTTTCAGAGGCATCTGAGGGAAGTCTCAAGCCCCGTGATGAGTGGGCTTCACAACAGGGAGGTGACAGATTAGAGTCCTGCAGCAGCCACTGTGAACTTGGCTGCTGAAGTGTCCTTGAGCAACCCGCCGCACCTCCCACCCACTCAGGCTGAGCCGCTGCTGAAGCCAAGGAACAGACTCTCCTTTAAAGTGGGTGTGATCTGGTGAACCGAGGCTCTGACGAGCTCCGACACGTCTCCCCTGCCAGCTGACGTCGCCTTAAAGTGTTGCCTGTACATCACTGTCTGAACCCCCGGTACAGGGCGGACTTTAAAGGATTATTCTGTGTTTTTTTCTTTGGCAGGAGAATGGTCTGAAAGCCAGCATGTGGTTTAGCTCAGTGCTAATGTGCCAGTAGGTGTAAAAGAGTGGGTGACCACGTCTGTTCACTTTGAAACAGCTGTTGTAGGTGATTTTATCATGAGTTTTTAAGCATGTCACAGATGTAGACTATTCTCAGACCTAACAACTGCCTATCACATGGAAAGAAATAAAGGAATCCTCCTTCAGTTTTTTTTCTGTAACTTTGGTGAAATATTATTTTTACCAGTTGATGGTGTTTGGGCCGTGCTCCCTGATCGCTGGCTGTGCCAGTCGTCGATCAGACGATCAGATCGAAGCCAAACAGTGTTTGTCAATAACTCTCAAGGTGTGTTTTAACCTGTGTTGGTGGGAAAAATAATCTAAACTTTAGGCAGCCAAGCACCACCCATGTGATACTACATGCAGATTAAAACAAACACTGATCTCACTGCGGGCAGGGCCGCTTTGCTTCAGTCACATCCTTTTTAAAAAGGTAAGGCATGGATTTTTTTGTTGCTTTGCCTTTAATAATAATGATATTACTTGTAAAATATACATAATAATCATACGATCTGGTTTTAATAAAGCAAGCTTGCCACTAACTAGGTAGCATTAATCAAAATTAAACTGATTAAAAAAACAAAACAAAAAACAAAGCCTATTTAATGGACTCCAGAATGCACCATGGACCTCAGCGATGGATGCAGCTGCTTTGCAGGCATTGTTCTTGAGACATTTATTCCGGTGGTCTTTCAAAAAAAAAAAAAAAAATTTTTTTAGAGAAGTATGAACTTGTTCATAAAACTAAGTCTCCACAGCAGGTAAAGAAGGAAGTGCAGAAATCTGACTGGCTGTTGAAGGCAGCCGACAACAAGCTTGTTTTCTGGCTTCATAGGAAACAAACTGTATTGTGTTAACTCACTCCTCATGGTGTTGTCGGTGTGACCGCACGGTGAGAATTTGCAAACACTGTTTGATCGTAGTCCGAGTGCAACACCATGCATTATCCTGGTAAAAATAATCTGGGCACTGCATGAAAGGTGTTAACAGACCATGTGGTATCAACAAGCGGTACACACAGCTCTCTTAGCGTCTTTGAAGGGGGTTTGGACTCGGTACAGCCCAAAGTCTGTCCATTCTCAGGCTGAGTCCCACTTTTCAGAGGTAAACAAACCCATGGACTGACATGAACCCACAGTCCAAGAGGACGGAGGAGTTAAAACCTGTCAGAGAGTGTTTCTGAAAACCGGTGGGACGTGCCGCCATGTTGGTGGAGTGACAACAAAAGGTTACAGCGCAGTATTATCACCTCTCCACAACAAAACAAAGTGCATGTCAAATTGTTTGGGTTGTGGACGATTATTTAAATTAGACTTCAAAAGGGAGGGGGAAGGTCAGGGATGGAGAGGTGAAAATATTACGTCCTTGTTGTCTTCACCCGCATGATTTCACAGACCAGGAGGCGACAAGAGGGGAGGGGCTTGGTTCAGTTCAGGGTGGACGGTTACTGTCAAACGAAGTCTTCACTCCCCTGTGTATCAGAGCCATAACTTATGTTTGTAAGTCATTTTGATTATTTGAACAACTCTTAAAAATGAAACAAATAAAACTGTACAAAAACTGACACTGCTGTCTGTGTTTTCATTGTTATTCACGGGCATTCAAGCCACAGTGGCTTAACTGATTAATACTGGCCACATAACTGGCTTCAGTCATCACTGGACTGGGTTCACTGGTCCTGTACACACACTTGTGGCTGCCTTTGCTAGCATCTGACCTCTTCCACTCAGTCTAAACACTCTATGAAATTAACTCTTGTTGCTTTTGTTTTTCGGTTTCTGTTCATGGTGATTGATGGTAGATCAGTAATCCCCCACCTCCCCTCCTCATGATTTTAGCTCCATCTGAAAATGAGTTTGCACCACAACAGATGGATGTGCTGGAAAATGCAGCCTCACTGTTGTTGGCAATAACATCAATAAATCATTTTCAAATTTGCTTTGATACCTTGGAGTAATTACAGGAAACAAATGAGACCCTTTCATATGATAGCTTTTACCTCACAACAGTAGTATTAACAGTATTATTATTCATTAAATTTAAGACCACATTTCCCATCAGCCTCTTTGCCTTGCAGCACCACACCACCTACGCTGAAGCAGATTAACATATTGGAAATGATTTTCTACCAGCTTTTCACTCCTTCCACCTTTTGCCAGAAGCTGGCAGAGACTCTGACAGCTTTTGTTCTGGAAGAGCAACGTCCACTTCCTGTTTCATACCATAAAGCAACTGCACATTTCCTGCCAAATTTGATACTATAAAGGCTGCCAATGGTCAACCAGCCTTTATACTATATTACTGTGAATAAATGAGACTGTCATTTTTTCACAGTAATTATCCTAATTTTTCAAAATCTGTGATGATGATGATGCTATATGTGGTGAAGATCAGCAAGCCTCTGTTATTTGAAGACACATGATTTCATGCTGCATCTGCCCAAATCCTGCATCATTTCTGCTGCATCTGCTGTTGCCCACATGCCAGGCTTACAGTGCACATGGCTGGACCCAGCAGACCGGCGGCATCTGGACAGGCTGAGAAAGTATCCTAATACACCTTCCCATGTTTTTGACAATCTTGTAATATCCATGTTCGAGTCCATTATCAGTCAAGCTCCCTTCGTCACACCTGCCTCCCTCCGTGCTGCTTTCACAGGTCGCAGAACAGATAAACAGGCTGTCAGCGTTGATGTGAGACATGCCAAACTACGACATGCAGTCGGAGACAGTTTCCAGCCTGTGACAGCCCATGACCAACTCGTGTCAAGCCTGCAAAAAAAACAAAAAAACAAACAAAAGAAAAATCCACATTACAGCTTGCCCATGCATGCCCGCCAGCAGTCATCAACAACATACCTGTGCTGCAAACATAGCACCTTTAATACACTTTCTATGTTCTAAACTGGTGCTTTAATTTCTAGGCATTTCTGGGCATTTTCAGAAAAATAAAACATAAATGGTCCACTTCACACTGCCATAATTGCAAGTGCACCTACTGTCTAGACTGCTGAAAATAGCCAGTACCAAGACTAAGTTTTGGCTAACCCTCCTAAAAAGTTTCGAGTGCATCAAAGTCCACCCAGAGTTTTCACCCCCGCAACCATGGGAACCGCCAGGAAGTTTGGGCCCCATGAAAACAAATATATATATGTTTACTCGATGATGGTTTAATAATTTGACATTTGTTTTTACCTATTTTTTGGGGCCCCTGTCAGGCAAGGGCCCTTGGAATTGTCCTAACTTTCCCCCCATATACGGCGCCCCTGCCTGCAACAATTCTCCAAACTTTGGAGAAGTTCAGAGAGTCCAGACCAAAGACTGCAAGTGAAAGCCACCTCTGTTCTCCAGAATATTTTCTATGTGTGGTCACTTGGTGATTTGAATGGGGATGAGGGTGGATGCCGTCCTCCTTGTGAAAAAAATGAATTAAATGCATCCCTCTTTGTGACCTGCTGTCCGCCCTCTCCAGGCCCTGGCAGCAGAGCGAGCACAGGGGCAGACGGCTTGTTTAGTTGAACTTGTTAGTCTAGTCTGCCTGACCCACTCATCCCTTACCTGACTGAGGTTTGTCCAAGTTGGAGTCTGTGGCCCCGACCACACGTCTGAAACATCAGCAGCCTCACTGTGCTGTGTGCTGATAAACCCATGGCACTGTCCATGGTGCTGAAGTAGCACCATGGACAGTGCATTGTGTATTTTTCTCTCATTCCCACGCTTTTCTCAGTTTCACCTGCATATACTATGCATGTTCAATTCTTTGTGTAGTCATAGAAGAGCAAGAGGATCACAGACACACTGCTGCCTGTTCCTATAATATTCCTTTAATATTTCTATGCATGTTCAGTCTGTGCTGCTGAAAATACCCTCCACACCAAGCCACCTCTGTAGCAAAATATTGTAGGTGAGACATGACTACAGACCTGGGAGTGAAAGAGGTCATATGACTGAGGAAATGAACCTGCACTGACCGCACTGCGCTCAGCTGCCACAGTTACTTAATTTGAGGTGAAGTTTATACCTTATACCTCCTTATCCTTTCTGGTTTTTGTGGAATAAACAAACGCAACGGTAGTACGCATGGGTAGCGATAATCACCGTGGCTGGACTGACGGAGATGAAAAACTCAGACTCCATCAAGAGAAACACAAAGTCCCTGTCCCGCCCACACTGTTTGATTGACAGGTGGTCCCTGGGAAGCGGTGTGTAGAAACACCACAGCCATGAGCGCTTAAAGCAACAGAGACGGAGCCTAAATAAAGAAAAGAAACGACTGGAGGATGGGCCTAACATTTTAATTTTCTCTGTCAGTCAATCCTGTCAGTCATGATGTAAGAGTAGGTGTCATTTTCCTCTAATGATGGATGTGTTCCTTTATCTCTCTGTCACTCTGCCGCTGCTCTCCTGTCACTCTCTGCTGATTACAGTTCAGATAAACACAGAGCCTCGTCTGTCAGAAAAAGTTGTCGTCTGTATGTACAGTTTAGGTTGGACTGGAAACTGCATCTCCTCTTCCTCCCTGAATGAGAGCTTCAGTTATTAGTTCTCAGAGAAGTTTTTCTGCTATAATTAGTAAAGCTCGTGCTGCACGTGAGATTTAAGCTGGATAAAAAAAAAGTGTTAGCAAACTGCATGTGCATCTGTGTCCTGCGTCCTTCCTCTGTTTTCATGCTCCCTCTTCTCCTCCTCTTTTCTCTTTGAAATCTTTCCTCTGCGCGGTTTAACTTCATTCATCAACATGGACCCCTGTTTTGTGTTTTCACTTTAATTGTCCCGATCTCTTCTCCTCTGTTCACCCCAAGGTTATTATAGTTTAGCATTTTGACATTAGTTTTCACTTTTTATTTTGTTCTGACTGTTTGTTTTCAGTTTCAGTTTAGTTTTAGTTAGTTTTTAAGTTTGTTAGTTGCTTAGTTTTTGTCAACGCCACATACTTTTCTCCAAGAAAAGAGGTACAGCACCAAACGCAAGGCCTGAAAAGCAGTAAAAGTAAAAGCTTCTATGAGCTGGCCGTAGGTTGAGTCACTACTGCATTGCACCGGCCGGTGACAGACGTTTATTGAGATGCAGATTATTACTATTACTTTGAGTCCTCTTAAAGCTGCTCTGTGCCTCTGCAGACAGTGAGTCATGCCACCTGCTTGCAGAGCTGTATGGTTTCTGCTCAATTCATTTGTTGAAGCAGCCATGTTACTGGAAATGTTCGACTGATCTCTGGTGACTGGTTTCTTTAAAAACTCAACCTGTGTCCGTGTTTTCATGTCTGTCAGCACACACCATCTATTTGTGTCGAAGGATAAACTGAATGTTTTAATACTCACCTCACCCACCTGGACTACTGTGGTTCTCTCTGTTCATATCTTCTAACAGAAACCACATTTTCACCTCTGAACGTCCACTGGTTCAGCTACTATGGGTAGCATTTCCTGTTAGCTTAGCATAAAGACTGGAAATCTATGAGTCGTTAGTCTGGCAAAAAGTCTTGGCAAAAACATATTAGATCTGGCACAAATTAATATTTCCTAAAAGAACTCTTGTTGTTGTTGTTGTTTTTTCTTAGTCTGCATGATCCTCTCTGTAAATCAGAAGAACAACATTATCACAATATATAGAGAAAGTTTGAAAACGAAAATAAATAATAATGATAATTACGCTATTTGTCAATTTCATCTTCAACTTTGTTTATTGTGCATTTTGTTTCCTTTTTTTTGCAAATTAATTACACCCAAATACGAGTGTAGGGAGGAGAGGGTCTTTAACCATGTCAGGAGTGTGTGTGTGTGTGTGTGTGTGTGTGTGTGGAGGAGAGAAACTGAAATGATTTAACAGGCAGTGGATTATTTACATGATATTACATGCTTATTATTCACATGTTATCAACGTGTCAACTCTTCAGTATCCCGGTTATCGTCATTACGGACATATTGTGACAGCCCCTAGTTCAAGCTTATCGTTGCTCCATTCTGGCATCTTCAAAGTTGCACTGATAAGGCCAGTGTTACAGTATTTGTGTACTAGTTAATGATTTTGTGAAAGTGTCATCATAGTTTTCCTGTGAACCAGTGACTCACACTATCTGTGTTAACCTCTGTTCAAAACGTGTGAGAAACGTGTTTTCAGGCATGTTTTAAGTCACACCACGCAGTAAAAAGATGATCAAACCAATAAAATCCAAAGCAGTGACAGTGAAAGAAAAAAACACACATGTAGTTGTGTCATCTCTGCTGCTGTGATGATGTCGTGCGTTTGAGTCCGGCTCGTGACCTCGGCCTCCCGGCGATCTCTGCCACCACTTCCATGTCACTGGCTGCTTTCCACCAGCCGGCTCTCCTGAAGACAATAGGCTGATCTGTGTATTCATGTGTCGCTCAAGGACAAACAAACGGCCTCATTGTTCTGGGGAAAGAGGCTGTTGGCTGAGTTTTCTCTGAGGCGCGGCGCTCGGCCCAGTGGACCGGGACCGCGCTCACCGCCATCTGAAGGCCTGCTCCACTCAGCCTCACTTCAGTACACACACAGTGGAGCGCACACGCAAACAGATTTTAAAAATGTTAAATTGAATGTAATGAAAGCCCAGGTGAATGTGTTGCGTGGGTTTTTCACCTTGCATCAAGACCAGCGTGCGTGTTGCTATGGGCAACAGTCAGAGTGAATTTTTTCAAGGGTGCCTTGGTTAAAAAAAAAAAAAAAAGTTTGGGAAACAACTTGTAGGTGCATAGCCACCACTTAGCTGAAAACCCACGTTCCCTGCTACACTGCAGTACGTGTTGTAAAGGCAGTAATATTATAATCAATAATAATCCAAGCATTAATTACATGAACTGTTCCAAAGACGACCACCTGTGTGATACAGTGCACCTCACAAGTCAAACCACATTAATAATGAATATAGCTCCAGGTGAGAATATTATAATTAATAATTATGATAATTCTGCTGCTAATAATGGTAACTGTAGAGTGCTGTGGACATATCCAGGATGAAATGATGAGCTGTAGGATGTTGAGTGTGTCGTCCACACCAGCGTGTTCACCAGGTGCTTCATTTACCTGACTGCAACATTTTGCCTAGAAAACTGCAACAGCAAACCAACAGCCAGCATGCAATAAATGAACCTCATAACATTATAACAATATAACATTACCAATAAGAAATGGAGTGAAAGAGTTGCAGTGACAGAGTGCGTCCTGAGCAGATTTATTTTATGACTGCAGCCAAAACACTCTGTCGTTTGGGTTCTGGCTCCTCTGAGTGGGTTTGAGAACCACCTCTCCATCTTTCACCAACATCACTGCTGCAGCCTTCACGTCCAAGCTGCAAATGAGCACTTCTGCTCACTTCTGCACTGCAACATTTATAAATTGGAAATATTTTTATATTTCATTTATATCTCTTTAAGTGTACCTCTTTTCCATGTTTTAAATGTTACTATTGTTATTGAAAAATACATACTTAAAAAACCCAGTAATATATTCATGATTTACTGTTATGTTTTGCTGTTTTCAGATTTCTCTCACGTGTCCCCTGTAGTGCGCCCAGTTTGAGAAATGTGGATCTACACAACAGACCGATTATCTTTCTGTATGCCTGTGATCATTTGTGATGAAAAATAGCCACAGCTGTAACTGGATAAAAATATGAAATGAACATTATTATCACTGTATGCATACACACACGAACACGAACGTGGCTGGTGTCTTTTTTTTAATGCATCTTTGTTGATGCTGTTTTTTGTTTTGTTTTGTTTTTTTGTTTTTTTTTTTGCTTGTTTGTGTTGTGTTGTGTGTGATGATGGCTGGAGATGATGATATTTTTTATGTTTTTATGTTGTTTTTAGACTCAGAGAGCCAAAAGGCAATTTTCTATCACAGTGGGATGGACAATAAAGTTTTTCTTGAATCTTGAATAAAACATCTGTAATCCGATGAGAGAAAAAAAGCTCATTTCTAGGCAGCTGTTGGGCACCAGTGAAGGTGGTGGGACGGGACGTGTCGTCTCTTTGAAAACTGTTTGCCTCCTCTCTCCTTTCACATTGTTTCCTCTCTTGGTTCCTCCTTGTTTCCTCTGTGATGTTTCATGAGGGAGTTGAGAGATCAAAGGTTCAAGAATGAAGAAACAAAAACCATGTTAAAAAAATGTATAAGGTAAGGCCCAAAAGCAGTATCACACTTGCAGAGGGAAAAAGACCTTAATGAATGACAAAGAAAATGTAAAACATATATAATAACACATATTTCAGTAGCTTAAATCACAATGTGAGCACAGATAGGTTTTATGATAAAAGTGTGTATTAAGAAGATAATTACAACATGACAGCCTCAGCGATGCGACCTTTCTCCAAGCATCATTTTTGAGATGTTCATGCCTGTGGCTTCCCGGGAGGCAGAAAAGTTTTTCATGAAACAAAGTCACTTCTCCTGGGAAAGCAGCAAGTGTGGAAACTGACTGAAATTTTAGCCAAAGCCAATTTTTCTTGAGCACCTGCTTAACAGGCGAGTTTCTCCACTCGCTCTGCCCCGAGGTAAATGAATGAACCTCCGCTAATTCTTGTTGATGGTGCGTCTCACACCGTTAGCCAACAAGATTACCCCGAATGTCATTAGCCTTCACCTGGCTGGGATCACCACTGAAGGCTGCGGCAACCTCGCCGGGTCGACCAGGACCGGACTGAGATCTGTGTTGTTTGTGTGACCGAGTTTGAGCAGCTTATCCAGCAGCGTCGCTCCAAGCGGACCACGATCCAGTCACACCTCTGCCCAGTTTGAACGCTGTCTGGGTGTTGCCGGCACTGTTTTGCAAGTCAGTTATGTAAAAGACTGTTGTTTTCCGCCTGGATCCTCCAGTTAACAAGGGGATGCATCTCATTTTGTCTTAACAAGGGAGGAGGTGGAATATATTGTAAGATAAGCAGCTGGAGGCCCGCTGCTCCATCACATTTAAGCGATCTGACTTGCAGACAGTGAGCAGGTAGCACCGCGCTCCAGTGTCCTGATCAAGCCGGGATCAAACCTGTGAGCTCTGCCACCTCATTTTCCTCCTCCAGTCAGTCCAATCCGTTCTTTTTGCTTTTCATGGCTCATACTTTCTTCCTGTATGATCTGTCTTGGATTGTGAAGGCGCTGCTTGCCAAGTAAACCAGATGACCTCACTTTTTCTCTCTCCAGGCTCAATGTTAATAAGTTTTTTTTTTTTTCTCATTTGCAGCGCTCTTTCCTCACAGTCTGAAGCCTGCCTGTAAGTCAATTATGTAAAACACTGTTCTTTCCCAAAGTCCGGGGCGGCACTAGGCCTTAATCCGTCTGGGAGTGCCAGCCGCCCGCAGCCTCCTTCCTGCCGTTCGGCTGCCTGTGAAATTAGATCCCTCCTACTTTTTTCTTATTTCATTTCTCGTGTTAATTAAAAGTGGTAATTACTGTTTGCTGGTTCCTAAGCTCCCTTTTCATCCACAAGCCGATATGCAATGAGTTGTTGGTGGGAAAGGGGCTGGACTGGACTCAGTGTGTTAAACCCTAAAGCCCCTGCAGCAGACTCAGTCCACATTGTGTAATATGGTGGATTGCTCCTTTGTTTTGGCTGGGCGGCTCAGATCTGCTGGCTGTGAACACACTGCTCTCATTACTGTCACCGCACATTCTTTTATAATCACTTTAATTACTCTCATTGCACACTATTAGTTATCCATCAGCATCAGCAGCTTCCTCCACATGCAGGTCGAGCCCTTTGTCCATGTAGACAGTGCACTCACCTCTCCTGGCTTATTTTTATTTTTCTATTTTTCTATTTTTTTTTTTTTTTTTTTTTTTTTTTTACAGGCCAATGCTTTATGTTCAGGCTGATTTTATACTGACAGGATCATTCTTTTTTGTTATTCTAACTGTTGCTGTGCAGGTTCATGTCAATTGTTATGAGACTAATTTTCATCTTTTAATCCCTTCATTTTTAACTTTGATTGTAACAGCCTCATGTTATTTCTATTGTTACAGGTTACAGTTATTGCTTGTATCTCTAATTTGCATTGTGTGTATTTATCGTATTGAGTATTTATGTCTATCCATTTACCCAGACATCCACCCATAACATTACAGCATTTGAGCAGATGAAATTGTGGCAAAGTCCAGCTGTAGACAGCTGATAAATTGGCTTTTGTTTTGTGATTTTCACTAAACCATGAAGAGCTGCAGGCGGTGTGAGAAACTTAAACTTCTTAAATAACAGAAATGAGGTTTGGCCACCTTTGATCAGTCCGGCCGAAGCAAAACAGAGCTCAAGAAGAGAAATGGAAATCCAGTTGTACTGATGTGCGAACCAGAGAGAGCTGGACGTGGTAAACAAACGCTCTTCAACAACCAAAAGACAGTTGGCTGATTAAGCGGCTTCTCATCAGACAAACTCTGGATTATAGAACGAAGCTCAAAAGATCCAGAGCGGAGTGAGGATGAAGGGCTAAGGCTAGCTGTGTTATCAGCTCCACAGCCTCCTGCCTGTTGTTTGCCCAGCGGCCAGCCTGGGACGGTCAGGCCGCTGACTGGCTTCTCACGGTCTGTACTTCAGTGACTGGCCTCAAAATGTCCCCGCTCTCTCCTTTCCCACGCTTGGATGCAAACACTGCTCTGGAAACATGAAAGACTTTTCTCTACACTGACTAAACTCACCTCTGTCAAATGTCACATAGTTTTCCCAGTTTTTCCCTTTGCCACAGCACCTAGAGGATTGTCCAGTGTTGTCCAGTGTTCCCCCATCAAACACTGGGTTTGCCATCGCTGGCAGTGGAGCCTGAGGTGTCAAGCGCCAAGAGAGTAAAGAGCGCAGGCGCAAATGAGCCTTGTCACAAAGTACCATTCTGAAAGTAATTTTTAGTCATTTTGCCAAGTGTAGCTTCAGAGCACAGCTTTCGGTTCATTTACCCCCAGCCACCCACCCCCTCAGCTACCATTCGGCATTATCTTTCATCTCCCACCATCAACAAGTGGCTATTAATCTGAATGGCAGTGCCAGTTTTATATTTTCTGGATATATGGAGTCAGCTCTTGGCCTGCCAGCTCCCCACAGATCACTGACCATTACTCATCCTCTCCTTCCACTCCCACCAAATTATCTTATCCTCTTTCCTTCTATCTGCACTTTATCCTCTCATCTTCTATCTTCTTTTATCTCCAAATCCCCTCATCTAACCGCCATCCCTTCCCCCCGGCTGACCGGCTCTTTGGGCCTATGCTGGTGTAGAATTACACATTCAGGAATTTAGCAGACATAATCTCTATTTAAGTGAAACGCACGGACAGAATAAAATAAGTTTAAAAAGTGGACCGAGCTTCCTCAGGGCAGGGAGACAGTTTCTCTTTCTCTTTTCCCTGCAGATCCCAGGATTTTTACCTCCTCCCACTTTAGTCACATGGCTACCACAGATCCTAAGCAAAAAAATGCAATTCTTTAGTGATTTAACATGGGAGAAAATATACATAAAGTTAGGTCCGTAAGTATTTGGACAGTGACACAATATTCATAATTTTGCCCTTGTACACCACCACAGTGGATATGAATCAAGATGTGACTGAAGTGCAGACCTTCAGCTTTAATTTAAGGGGTTGAACAAAAATATGACATTAACCGTTTAGGAATTACGGCCAGTTTTATACACTGTTAGCCCATTTTCAGAGGCTCAAAAGTAAATGTAATTCCTTAATGGTTAATGTCATATTTTTGTGCAACCCCTTAAGTTAAAGCTGAAAGTCTGTACTTCAATCCCGTCTTGATTACTCCATTTCAAATCCTTTGTGGTGGTGAACAAGGGCAAAATCATAAATACTGTACCACTGTCCAAATACTTATGGACCTGACAGTAGGTGCCCAGAGGCTGCAGATGAAAACTAGCCTGTCACATTTATAGAAATTTTACTAATGTTCACTGTCCCTGTCAAATAAACAGTGAGGCAAATGAAGCTCTTACCTTTTTGTAAAGTTAAGACGATTTTTAAGTTTGGTCCAAGTTGTTTATACAGTATTTCCTTCGTGATTTTCTGTCATACACGACAATTTGAGATAGATAGATAGATAGATAGATAGATAGATAGATAGATAGATAGATATACTTTATTGATCCCAACCAGGGAAATTCTGGTGTTCCAGCAGCAACAGTAGAAACTGAGATTGAGATTGATTGATATCTGTATCTCATCAGGGGTGTAAGGGGACAAGAGGGGAAAAAATCTGAAGTGGAGTGGGGAGCAAAAATGAGATTTAAAAAGAAAAGTAGCCCCTAAAATCTACACCCATGCATCTTGTGCACTTGTTTTGGTTCCTCGAAAAAAAAAAATTCAAGAATTTAAAGTAATACTGTGTTACATTTTTGTATTTTCTTCTTTATGAGCAGTATAATGGTGTTCATTAGCAGTCATTAGACCTCAACTCTCAGCCACTGGTCCCCTCCACCATCTGCCCCGCCCCACTCCCTCTCCCCCTCACCGCACACCCCACCCCTCTTCCGACTCTGACTCCGTCTGGTCAGTAAGACAGGCAGTCTGTCTGCAGCAGTAATCCCCTTTAAATCCTTCACACCTACAGGTTTCGGCTCACGACCACGCTGTGTCGCGTCTGACTCATGACTCAGAGCCGGTGAAAACAGGGAGACACACACACTGTATTTCAGACATAACACAGATGTGCAGGCTACGGTGCGAGGCCACAGCTCAGCGCTGTGTTTGAGTTAGGGCCCAGCCACTGGCATGGACCTCATGACACAACAAGTATGTTGATATGTTGCAATACTCAACCCAACTGACTGAAAATGTATAAACAGAGCTTAAAATGAAATGAAAATAAAATAAAATGAAATGAAATCTGATGTAAAACATTTGGGTAGACTTAGCAAAATATACAACATATTTTATGAAAAATCAAGTGACAAACTGACACAAAACTCCTTCCGCCTTCCTTCCCTTTTGATTATTACAGAAAATACTGTAAAAAAAATACTTTAAAAAATCATAGGATCCAGCCATAAAGGGGCACCACAATGATTATCGGTATGAAGGTGATCCAGTGGATGTCAGTAGCCATCACAAACCTAGCTTTAAAAATAATAATAATTAAAAAAAAAAAAAAACCTCCTGAGGGTTTTTTTTTTTTTTTGGCTTGTTACAGGCAACACTGTGATTACAAAAAGAGCCAAAATGAGACTTTGGGCTCAGGCACCATTTTTGGTGAGTCCTATCTGCTCGGGTAAGCAGTTGCCCACAGGTAACCTTCTTGTGTCTATATTGTCATTTGCTTTCCATATTTAGGAACAATGTCAAATTAAATACAACACCAAGTCATTAAAAGTTGATCTGAGGGACATTAGTCTCACAGAAAAACAGTTTTCACTCTCTGAGGCTTTACCGCTGAGCCGTCCACACAGAGAGACTACAACACTCCTCCAACGCTTCCATCAGATCCCGAGGAGCCCACGATCAAGCCCTCAGGGTTTTTTTTTTTTTTTTTTTTTTGGCTCCTCTCGCACATTTCTTTTTATTTTCTCTTTCCAGTCTCTTTGTTTTGCATGTTCTATACTTTTTGTTTTTATGAGTTTCACTTGTTTGTTTGTTTTTGTTCGTATTTTGTTTTTATAATGTATAATAATAATAATAATCATGATAATAAACTAAACGAAGCAATATTTTTCCTTCTTCCACAGAGTCGAGGCTAATACTGCATAGACACCTCAACTTGTTTGCATCTGGAGATTTGGGGATGATGAAAGGCCAGGATCTGAGGACGGGACCGGTCGAGAGGTGTTTATGGGGAGTAAGGAGATCGGAGATGTAAGTGTGGGTGAGGTCGTGTAGTGCTGTGTATGTAATCAATACACTGTTATACTTTATTGTGAATTTAAACTGTCATGTCAGGCACCTTGTCGAGCTGCTGGGTGTTAGAAATGCTTGCATTCACATTTAGCCCTGCAGCAGCTCTGTGGCTGCAGGTCACTGTTGGCTCCTGAGAATATCAGCGTGTGATCGGTGATTGTAAAGTGTCTCTGCATCTTACTGATGCATAAATACTGAATGAAACATTTTCTCCTGAGAGGTAAACACTAGGGATGGGATTTGATAAGATTCTGATTCCATGATTGAATCTGCTTATCGATTCGATTCTTTAACAATTCTCTTATCGAATCTCATTGAGCAAGAGGAAGAAAAAAAAGTACAAATGGGTTTATTTGTATTAACTTTCTTTTATATCATTGAGTTGTTAAAATGCCACCACTCCTGTCCATCCAAATGACTTTTACACAACTACATTTGAGCACAACTAGCTTTGGCCGCGCTAGCTTTAGCCGCACTCCTGCTGCTGCTGCTGCTTGGCTGAGATTCATTGACATTAGCGTCACTCCAGAGCGTATCGAAGACGTGACATTCCTGCAGATTAGCTGCCTGCTGTGTGGACAAATGTTTCTGCTGCTAGCACTTCCTCCCTTTGTCCAAACAGAAGTTTTGCAAGCGTTGCAAGCAGCTCTGTTGTCGTCTTTCCCCGTGAAGTATAACCAAATTCTCGATACTCGATAGCGGAATCGTTGAGCACTTCGGCAAACGAGTCCAAGGATTCGGACCACTGAGAACCGGTTCTTAACAGGGACCGGTTCTCGAATCCCATCGCTAGTAAACACTCAGAAAAACTGTCACACTTCTACAATCTCTGCAAGACTATCAACACGGATTGCTGTTATTTTCTGGTATCTTGAAACTTCCAGTTTCCAGAATGTAAAATCTGAAAAAGTCCAATCAGCTGATGAATTCAAAAGATTCCTGCACACACAGTATTAGCCACGCAGTGATTTCCATCAGCGCCACAGACGCACACGCTCACATCATGAAGTGATTCTCATCGCTCTGTTCTTCTAAGCATCAGCTGCTAACAGATATTAATCCTCTTTTACGGTGGAATTAACCTTTAGGTAGACTTATATACTCTCTCCTCTCCTCCGACTGTGAACCGTGTCGTAACGGTGTGACGGTGCACAATCTGTTGCCATGGAGACGCTGCCGGTTTCTAATTGTCCCACAAGGACAGAAGAAGCTCTGACGCAGGATTTCTGCTCCGTTTCCCCTCCATTGTCATGACCTCCTCTTGACTTTCTGCTCTCCCTCTCTCTGCCTCAGTCTTTCCTTCTGTCTCCCCCAGTCTTTCATTTTCTCCCCTGTGCATTAAATTATATCAGACACACACACACACACACACACACACACACACACACACGGGCATGCATTCCTGGGCTGGTGCAGTATGGAGAGTAATGAGGCTGCTTTCTGCTGAGTTGGCAGAGTGTGTGTGTGTGTGTGTGAGAGAGAGAGGGAGAGGGAGAGAGAGGGAGAGAGAGAGAGAGAGAGAGAGAGAGAGAGAGAGAGAGAGAGAGAGAGGAGAACGAGTGAAGAGGAGGAATGACGCATCAGTGACAAGGACAAACAGCCGTTGGGGGGAAGGTGAAGACTGAAGTAAAGTATGAAAAAAGAGTAAAGATGTAAAAATACATGAGAGGCAGCGGGGGGGAGAGAGGTGGGAAGGGGCACGGAGCAAAACAGGAGGATGACGGCAAAGTTTAAAAAGGATATGGACAGAAAAAAAGATGTTTTTTAAGTGTCAGGAAGGAGGAGAGGAGAAGTGGGGAGGCGTGTTGAGAGAAAAAGGACAGGGAGGACAGCACTGAAAAGAAAGAAAATGGAGATGAGGAAGAAGAGAGGGAGACAGAGAGGAAGGGGGTAAACATTTGAAAACACACAATTTTTCATTCTTAACTGCTTTTTCAAAACAGTTTTTTTTCCCAGTCCTGTACATCTCTACCAGGAAATAGTCCTGGAAGAAAATCTTGTTTTATGGACTAAATTCAAACGGATGTCAGCCGTAGCAGCAGAGAATGTGACAGGAACACTCCAGCGTTTTGGCTGAAATACATCTCTATGGATATGTTTAATTAAAATTGATAGTGACAATAAAATGGCAGTGATGATGAAACAGCTTTCACGAGTACTACTGTTCTGTACCTGAGGCCATCATCGACACACTCTTGATATGAAGAGAGAGAGAGAGAGAGAGCATGGTGGTCGAGCAATATTGAAAGTGAGTGAAGAGAGGGAGCAGTCCACTTCCATGTTTAGTACAGTATTTTCACGCATTATATAGACTATGCTCGAGTACACAAGAAGGTACACTAATCAAAGCAGCTGGACTTTGGGGGTCAAGTGTACTTGGTCCCTCATGTGAAAACCCCCTTATAGCCCAGAGCTGTCAGAGCAGTCAACAGAGCCGGCCCTAGGACTTTGGTGGCCCTAAACAAGATTTTGTTTGTGGCCCCAAAACACATCCAGCACAACCATCAAATCGCGCACACACTGCTCATAACTGCATGAATACAAACACACACACACACACACACACACACACACAAACACAAACACAAACATGAGAAATGGACAACAGAATTAACAACAATTTCTTACTTTATTTTAAACAATGTATATTAAAGTATATTAAAATTTCAGAAGTTACAAAACCCAACCAAAAATATTCAAAATGCTAAATAAAGTGAACATGTTGAAACAATAAAAGCAACTAACCTGATTAAAAAATAAATAAATAAATAAATAAATAACAATGAAGAATCACCTTGAGTGCAAAATATTCAAACTAAAGTTAAAACTGCGAAAGTGTATAGTACAAAGCAAGATGCTGAAGATGATGTTTCTTCTGCTGCAGCAGTAGATGTGCTAAAGAACTTAAGTAATACCCCTGAAAAGATGAGGATTTAAATGATTTTTCATTCTTAAATATAAGGCACTTAAGGTACATTATATGTATCTGCCAGGCTTATATAATAATCACACCACAAATGCAATTTTGTCAAAACTCGCAAGTTGTCCAATTAAAATGTCAAAATATGATCTACAAAGATTTACATTTACATAGCCAATCATTAGTCTGAAACAACTTGGGGCAATTTGGACATTTGACAGATTGTTTATTAAAATAATAAACCAAAACACCAATATTTAATGTTGCAAGAAAACACTGGGTGCTAGTTAACAAAGCCACTGTAGCCTTTATGAATCATAAATGATGATGCATCCTACTCATGCATCCTACTCAAGCTTGTTTAAATGATTTCAGCTATTTCTGCTAAAATCATAAACACATAACATTCATTACTTTCTAGACAGCTTCCCAGGTCAAATTATTGTGGCTTACTTTAACTCATTCAAAATCAAAATACAAATGTTAATGTTGAAAACAACAACAACAACAACAACAAAAACAAACAAACAAAAAAAAACCATTAGTAGGCTAAGTAAGTTAGCTTAGCTAATAACTAAAGATAGCCATACAATCCAGGTGGATATCTGGTTAACTTATGCTTAAAATTTCAGATTCAATGAACAATAGCAATTTTCCTTTTTCAATCTTCTCTTTTTTTGCCCTTGAGCACCGCTCCTACATTTTAGGACCCATGTTGCAGCTGTAATCAAGGTGTTATACAAGTGCTGTGGCCAGGGGCGGAGCCAAAAGGGGAGGCCGGGGTAGCACTGGACTCCCCTGAAATCTGATTGGACACCCCAGGCCCCCCCTCACATGATTGACATGTCACAGCAGCGCACATCTTGTTGAAAAGAGCCTGCATTCTGAAAACGGTAACGCCCCTCCTGTACAATAGTTGGCGCTACATACCGCAAAGAGTTGTAATCCATCCTACTAAGAGAAGAAGAATTCTACCACAGAAGAAGTGGAGGAATCGAGGAAAGTAGATGAGCGGCATTGATGGCGGTTGATTGGACATCAATCAAAATTCTGAAGTAAGTTTTACAGTGGTTTCTTAATGAGTCGCTGTTTAAAATCACTTTTGTGTTCAGACAGGAGATTGTTTTTGTTGTTTAACTTTGCTACAAGCCACGAGTATCAAGCTAACTTTAAAAAGGGTAACTATGCAAGTCCGGTCACTCTTCCGCTGTTTTGCTAACGTTAACCCTCCTCCGGTCGTGTGCATTCGTTTTCAACGCAGCCATTGAGAAATCAATTGGTGGAGCGGTGGATAAGGTTATGTATCATATACGAGTTACAATGTGTGTGTGGTTTTCAGCCGAGAGACACAACAAGGAAGGCAGAGAGCAAAGCCTGCACTGGGCAAATTTTGTCGAGATCTGACTCCGTTGCCCCTCAATATTTCTGCGTTTCTCCAATGATTTAAAATGAATGAAACAGACTTTAAGCCAGCTAGATGCTTCATGCTCTGTTGGCTTAAATGAAATGTAACGTCAAAATATTAGTCTGTCAGCTAGCTGAAAAGTTTGAACATTAAACTTGCATTTAAAGTGGTCTATTTGCCCTGACTTTTTTAAGCTTGAATTGGGAATTGAATAACATTGTGTAATTGTAACTGATAATACATGTAACAAGACTGGCTTGTTTTTTAACAGGAGCAGTTCAGAATGAAAAGACAGGGGGATATATGCGACTTCTTTGTTAAAAGAAGCAAATCAGGGAAAGATCAGGCAGAGGCAGACAGCCCTGGTATCAGCAGTGCTGGCAGCTCCCATCCTGGGACTAGTCAGGAGAGCCAATGTCAAGCCAGCCCTCCATCACCAGGTCAGAGCATAAACAGAAGCAGTTAGCTCAGCAGCAGTCCCAGATCAGTAATTAAGTTTAGTTGGCGATCATTTTGAAATGTTGGTTCCTGAGAACATGTTGTTGTTTTATTTAAATGGTGGTTGCATTTTTATTTTGAATACACTAGTGCACAGAAACCTCTGCTTCTGAGGATGAGCCAGAAGAGCCAGAGCCAGGAGGTTCTACTGACCACCTCCCAGCTGTGGCCAGCACCACTTATGCCCTTCCATAAGTGGAGAAAGACAGAAAGCTGCACGTCCTCCGCAAAGCTCTCAGTGAGATGGAGAGCATGCTTAAGGCCTCCAGAATGGATGAGGAGAGATGGAGAAGAGAGAGGGAAGACCTGGAAGAGAAAATGAAGAAGGCGGTGAACTGGGGATCCACCGTCTTCAATGAGAAGACCACAAAAGTCAACCTGCTTCGCTAGAGCGTTGAGGAGGGGCACCAACAAACAAAACAGGCCCTGCAGGACAAAGAAGAGCTGGAAAAAGAGCTTAAAGACATGAAAAACACCATTGAGTCTCTGACCAAGGAGACTGAGAAAATGTCCTCCAGCATTGTGGCTCTGCAAGCCCAGTCTGCCTCTCAGCAGGAGGAGTTCAAGAAGACACTGAAGCAGGCAGAGGGCAGGGCAACTGAGACATGTGAGGACAACAACAAGGTCCTCGGCCAACTCACAGAATCCATTGAGCGTCTCAGGGATCAGCAGGAGCACTGGGCCAAGCAGAAGCTGCAGCTGGAGGCTCAGACAGTCAACCTCCACCAGCCAACAAATCCCCTCCAGCCTGTAAACCTCCACCAGCCGACAAACCTCTAGCCAGCAAACCTCCACCAGCCGACAAAACTCTAGCTGGTAAACCTCCACCAGCCGTTAAAACTCCACCAGCCAACAAACCTCTATTTGGCAAACCTCCTCCAACTGGCAAATCTCCACCCGGCAAACCTTTTCCACCCAACCTACCTCCACCAGCCGACAAACGTCCACCAGCCAGTGCACTTCCTCCAACTGGCAAACCTCCTCTGACTGGTAAATTTTCACCAGCCGACAAAACCTGGCAAACTTCCAGTGGGCAAACCTTCACCAGCCTGCAAACCTCCAGCTGGCAAACCTCCTCCAGCCTAACCCTAAGCCTTTTGACACTTAATATGGCCAAGAAATAAACATAAACTCAAGTCAGTCAGTAGTTGCATCTTATTTCTTCCTTCATTAAGCATTTATGATGTATTTGATGCAAAATAAATGATAACTGATTTAATTCCAGTGTTTATTGCACATGAAAAGTATTAAAATGCTGTTCAGACTGCGGCAGCCAGTAAACAGTCACTACAGTTAAAATGTGTCAGTACATGTGTCATTACATTTATAAGAAACCAGATTATTGTGAGTAGACGGATTAAGCCAGGAAATTCTGGTCCCTCGCTTCTTATGCCAATTAATAATGGCTTTTTAGTAGGGATGGGATTTGGTAAGATTTGAGCGATTCCGATTCCATGATTGAATCTGCTTATCGATTCGATTCTTTAACGATTCTCTTATCAAATCTCACTGGGCAAGGGGAAGAAAAAAAAAGTACAAATTGGTTTATATATATTAACTTTCTTGTATATCATTGTGTTGTTAAAATGCCACCACTCCTGTCCATCCAAATGACTTTTACACAACTACATTTGTGTGTTCAAATTATTGAAATATTTATTAAATAACTGGACGAAACAGTAGACAAATAGTCTTTTTTTTTTTTCTCATTTGACTGGAGAAGTTCTGATACTACCTGGTACTGGGTTATTCTGCTGACTGATACCCAGCCCTACAGTATATAAAGCATGTATAATTAAATTATTATAAAATAACCTTAAACAAACCTAAAGCATAAGTTAAAAAAAAAAAAAAAAAAAAACTCTTCTCCCTTGAACCCCAAAACAAAACTGTCATTTAAAAAAAAAAAAAAATCTGAAATTCAAATAAAATCTAATAACACTTTAACATGTTACTAGACAATGCTCGTTCCTTTTTAAAAGGGTTTATGAGCTCAGCTGCCAAAAATAAAACCAGTCCAGCAGTGACAAATACAACCAAGTCAGGAACTCTAATGTAGAAAAATAACAGTTTAACATGTTACTAGACAATGTTAGCTTTAGCCTTGCTAGCTTTGGCCGCGCTAGCTTTAGCTGCACTCCTGTTGCTGCTTGGTTGAGATTCATTAGCATTAGCGTCACTCCAGAGCGTATCGAAAACGTGACATTCCTGCAGAGTAACTGCCTGCTGTGTGGACAAATGTTTTTGCTGCTAGCACTTCCTCCCTTTGTCAAAACAGAAGTTTTGCAAGCGTTGCAAGTGGCTGTTGTCGTCTTTCCGCGTTAAGTATAACCAAACTTTTGAATGCCTCTGCCTCGACGCCATGCTGTCTGTAGCAACACAGTGTGCATATAACGTCATAGCGCATGCACAGCAGACTGATGCATAGCGGAAATCATTAAACGGCAAACGAGTCCAAGGATTCAGACCACTGTTAAGAACCGGTTCTCGAATCCCATCCCTACTTTTTAGATGTACATTTGCAAACGGAGAGAAGGAAACTTACATAATTAACACAATAAATACACACTGTACAACACTCAGGAGAGTAAAAACTCACTCTTCCACATTTTTGAAAGAATTCACAATGATTTTATCTTAACATTGCGTCTGATGAAAACATAGGGAAACAAAAAACACAAAGGTGGTTCTCAGGTTTATACAATATACCCCCATTCAGGCTTATTTGTCTATGAGAAGAAAAAGAAAACCTCCAACCCATCAACACTGACCAAGGGAGAGCTCCGTGAACTGTTCAATAAAGAGCTATGCCACCTTCTGCCGGTGAATACAAAAGCTGTAATACTATTGCAATGGACCATGTACCATTACCATGTTAGAGACAAGGTCTCACAGCAAGAGGGACAGAGGCAGACATGTTTATTGTGCTGACTTTGAAAATGAATTAAGCAAGTTTATTTGCATGTCAGATATGAATTATAATGAACGCAAATAAAAAATTAACATTTCAAAGACATGGTGAGTGTGATCCTTTATTATGATTCAGTATATTACTCTGAGGTTTCCTCCTGGCCTAGCTGACTAAGATATATGTATCATGAACATCCCATGACTTATCAGGGTTAGTGTCACTCCCTCATCTTTCCTGTCGTTTTCATACCATCTATTAAAACACAAACCTCTTTAGAATAATGCTATTACGAGATATACACACTTTATAAGTTTATTTAACATTTAAAATGGTAGCCTTTTAGCTAGGGATGGAATTTGATAAGATTTCAGCGATTCTGATTCCATGATCAAATCTGCTTATCGATTCTTTAATGATTCTCTTTTCGAATCTCACTGGGCAAGGGGAAGAAAAAAAAAAGTACAAATGGGTTTATTTGTTTTAACTTTCTTTTATATCATTGTGTTGTTAAAACCACCACCCCTGTCCATCCAAATGACTTTTACACAACTACATTTGAGTGTTTATATTATTGACATATTTATTAAATAACTGTACAAACCTGTACAAAACAAATTTTCATTTTTTTCCTCAATCTGGGTACAGAAGGATCAGATGCAAGTAACATAAACTGGAGAAGTTCTGATACTACCTGCTGCTGGGTTATTTTGCTGAATAGCTTAAAAGGTATTGAGTACCGATACCCAGCCCTACAGCGTATACAGTACGTATAAATAAATACATTATAAAAATAACCTTAAACAAACCTAAAGCATAAGTAAAAAAAAAAAAAAAAAAAAAAAAAAAATCTCCTCTCCCCTTGACCCCAAAACAAAAATTTGAAAAAAAAAATCTGAAATGCTAATGTAGAAATTAAAATCCAATAACACTTAAACATGTTACTATACAATGCTACTTCCTTTTTGAAAGGGTTTATGACCTCAGCTGCCAAAAATAAAACCAGTCCAGCAGTGACAAATACAACCAAGTCAGGAACTCTAATGTAGAAAAATAACAGTTTAACATGTTACTAGACAATGCTAGCTTTAGCCGCGCTAGCTTTAGCCACGCTAGCTTTATCCGTGCTAGTGTTAGCTGCGCTAGCTTTAGCCATGCTAGCTTTGGCTGAGCTAGCTTTACAGATTTACTGGTTCTTAACAAGAACCAGTTCTTGAATCCCATCTCTACTCTTAGCTTGGCATCTTTCAGTCTTCCCAGGTTATCCAACAGTGCAGTGCACACCCAGTGTTTCCAGACTTCCACTGATGAAATAATGTTGCCCTTTCGCTGCTTTACTGGTGGGACATGAACTGGCATTCTGTTGTCTAAAGGTGGGAAAGGGAGACTTTATATGTGAAGGACCACTTCCAGACCGATGCATTTGTACATGCAGGGCTCTCAAGTTTCACGTATTGGGTGTGAGACTTGAGAGTCCCCCCTGCTGCTGCCGCCAAAATCTCACTCTGAAGTGTTACTTATTTGTGCAGTTTTATATTTCAAACATTGTGTTGTTTTATTTACATTACGCCTACTAAATAAACATTTTTTTCATACCTATTATGTGAGGTTTTTGATTTGCAGCTCATCCAAAGTAGGATGTAGTAAGGTAGGCCCGGACAGTGGCTGCCTCTGTTGGTAGGGGGTGCTCGTTGTACAAGGGAAGGGTTAATGTAGGAAATGATGTTTGAATGTAATCTCTTTGCAAACAGGCCCATCAGTTCTTCAGGACACCTATGCACCTCTCCACCACATTTCTCATCTTTGTGTGTGCTGAATTGTAGCACTGCTCCCTGGCACTTGCTGGGCTTAGTTATGGGGTCATTAGCCATTTTCTCAGGGGATATCCTGAGTCTCCCAGCAACCTCCCAGAGTATCTTCCTGCCTCAAAGTCTCTCCAAAGGCTAGACTGTTTGAGGATGAAGCTGTCGTGCTTTGCCTCTGGCCATTTGTGCAGCATTTGTGATGACAAGGTCAGCATCGCATACAATTTGGGTGTTAATTGAATGGTATCCCTTCCTATTTACAAAGTCATTCTCGTTGCCTTTGGGTCACTTAATCCTGACGTGCGTGCCATCTACACAGCTAAGTAGGTCGGGAACCCGGCTATCTGATGGAGCTTCTGACGCGTCACATTCTGTTACTCAGGCTGAGTTGGAAACTTAACGTATTCGTTAAAGCGCTGACACAACGAGAGTGCAACTGATCTTATGGCTCTACATACTGTAGATTTATGAACTTGAATGGAGTCACCCACCAAGTTTTGAAACGACCCCGTAATACCGTAGAGCCAGACACACTTGTAGGGAGGGACTGAGGGCACCGTTTCTGTCCATGTGTTGTTGCAGGTCAGCTGCCAGCAGGTCGGTAATCTGTTGTGTCTTCGCTCGTGGAAAACGAAAGTGTGAGTACAAATCAAGATCATTATAATTGTCCAACGGATGTACAGTACAGGCCAAAAGTTTGGACACACCTTCTCATTCAATGCATTTTCTTTATTATAGAAAGCTCATCGAGAGAATGCAAAGAGTGTGCAAAGCAGTAATCAGAGCAAAGGGTGGCTATTTTGAAGAAACTAGAATATAAGACATGTTTTCAGTTATTTCACCTTTTTTTGTTAAGTACATAACTCCACATGTGTTCATTCATAGTTTTGATTCCTTCAGTTAGAATCTACAATGTTCATGAAAATAAAGAAAACGCATTGAATGAGAAAGTGTGTCCAAACTTTTGGCCTGTACTGTATTTCACTATACATATAGTCTATGCAACAGGTTTAAAGGTAAAAGGTCAATAGATATTCTACAGAGATATTTTAATATATTTTATTTTTTATTACTCCCTTGGGGCACGCAAAGATTTTTATTTTTTATCATATTCTTTGTATTGATGCACTTTATTCATTTTGTTACTTGTGTTTAATAATTTTTCTAAAGATTTATATTTCTCTCTTCTAGTGTTGAGACATATATTGTGTCGTACCAGACTTGTTATTGTGCAAATTTAAAACCCTTTACAAACATCTAAGTCACACAATAATACCAACTAACCAGCAGCAGCAGCAGACCAGTAACTCCTGTGTTCTGTGGGGTAAAATGACAGGTGTTTCTGGATTAACAAAATGGCTTACCTTTTAACAAAAGCTGTATCTCTGTAATGTTGTCAGACATTTTGAATAACAATCTGAGGCTGTACTTTGATGGTGTGTGGCTGCCCCAGAGGCTTATGTTCCAGCCATTACAGCATGTTCACAGCTGCTGGCTGAGGTGATCTGCTGGACCAGTTCCAAAACATTTAGTAGCCATTAGTCAATGAGATATTTAAATCTGTAAATATCATGCCCAAAATTAAAAATACCGGGGTTTTCCTTAAAGAAGACGAGACAAATTGACATCTAAACACATGATATAATAATAGAAAGATAGTTATTAGTTATCTTCTCTTTCTTGAACATACCTGATCTTCAGTGAAAATGGCAGGCCAGCGTTTCACCATCGTGCTTATGGCAGGTTCCAACTCCACTACCTCCATTCTTCTCAGAGCAAATGTCTGGTTCATCTTCTGTTTCACAAGAGGTCCATTTGGTGTTCTCTTCTGCAGGGGGGCAGGGCTACCTGATCAAATCCATCCGGAAAGTTGGGCAAGTTCACCTTTATTTGCCTTCTTGATGTGCTTGTTAGCTGGTTGTCCTTCTGCTGAATGCCTTCCCCACTTACCTGCATTTACTGCAACATCAAGGCATCCTGATTGCCTAGCATCCTCACAGCACAAGGATCTGTAAAAACAGAACACAAGAAAACATTTATCTCAACAACTCACCTCAACAATGTCACAGAAGCATTATGGTTGCCCTCAAAGGGACAGTTGTAAATCTAAAAATCTAAATCTAAATCTAAACGAAACACTGTCGGAGATTAACATTCTTTGACTTTATTAGCAACGAGATAACTGTTGTACTGGTCAGCTATGTCAAAGTAATGTACCCTATATCCAAATGAATACATACAATTAAATAAAAATGCATTTAAAAGACTTTGAATAATAAAATATAGCCGTTAGCTATATTTGTAGTAACTATATCTGTACCTGTGTACCTGTGATTTCTCATCCTCCCATATTCAGGATGTAGCCGAGTCATTCTACAAAACGGGTGCCATTTCCACTTTGCAATTATCAAAATTTTCATCAAGAGCAAACTTTCTTTTTTTAAATCCACAACATGAAAGGTATGTTAAGCCTCCAAAAAACATATTTTCCCACCTCAGGCATAAAACCCTTATTAATATTTTCCTTTTTATTCAGACATGGGAGCCATTCTTGTACCACCCTGTCAAGGACAATATGTACAGCATTTGAGTAGTAATACATGAAATAAATTTTAAAAACCTAATGTTTTCCTACTAGTAAACTGTCCTTTTTTTTGAAAACCATCAGTAGAAAGTATGTAATTTAATCCATTTTTTTTTTCATTTTTAGATTCTTAATCTTGAAATATGAATTCGACATGTCAATGGCCTCATTGTTTGTACAAAAAATACTAATTCACTTCAAAATTTAAAATAAAAGGTTTTTTTTTTTTTTTTTTTATTTGATTAGTCCACAAAACAAGAATGTTATTCAACATTACTTTATGGAGCATTTCACTCCCTTTCCATAATTTTTTAACAAAATGACCCTGTGACAGGGTGGTAACAGATGTGACGGGGTGGTTCACTGTGACGGGGTGGTATGGACACAACAGGTGGATTGTACGCGCATGGTAGAGGAGGATCATCAAGATGTCTGTGTCAGGCGTCCTCACTATACAAGACTTATAACCCCATTTGACAGCCTGATGGAGGTACAGGACAATGCGACTGTCTGTCTCCTCCTGTTTGGGCCACAGTTCATCTCAGAAGTCTGCCCCTGTAACAAATAAGGAAAGTAAATACTACTACCTAATGTAAATTTAAAAAATAAGACAACTGCATGACTTAAAATGTTTAAGAGCCTTAATATGGCAGTTGTACATGTATGAAGTAAAGAATATTCACAATTCTAGAGCCATTTGGTCTGCCTATTTTTGAGTGTAAATATTTTTCTCAAAGCCTTGTGTAGGTGACTGGTTAAGTTACACATCTTCTGTCAACTTACTTTTCCATTAGTTGATGTAAGATCATAGGATTTCCCGTCGACACACACCACTGCTTCGATGCTCTTATCAATCCGGGACGCTGCCTCATCGCTCCCCCAGACCTTGAGAAGCAGGTCACACAGCTGCTTCTTGTTGAGCTCATTGCCAAGGAATGACTTGAAGTCATAGGGCTTCCGGGTGTTTGGACCATCGATGATGTACTTCTCAGTACAGTCACCCCTGAGCCTTTCCTGGGCTTTGATGGAATCTGGCTGGTAGCAATCTGTGGAGAACACAAAATGGTGCTTGGCAACCATTAGGTCCAGGAGCTGCATACATATCTCCCCAACAGGTTGGTGGGAGGTTGGACATCATGTGGAAGAGGGCATTGCCATCCTGTATGTAGAGTGCATCCTTGGGGTAGGGTACTTCTTTATCCCTGTCCTTCAGCAGATGGTGCAGGATAGAGGCCTTGTTAGTTGTGGCAAAATAGCCATCAGGAGATCCAAGGGCATGCAGAAGAGGCGAGAGCGGATACCGCATGAGTTCCTCAAGGTTGATGGGCATCTCCATAATCTGCGACTTCACAAGCAACTGAAAGGCGAGGTTGCTCTGCTCCTGGTACACAAAGAGCTGTAATGGAGAATAAAGAAATGAGGAAGGTATAAATACAACAGACCTTTACAGAATGTATTTTGTGTAATGCAATGTAAAATTAGTATAAATTAAATCAATATTCACCTTCCCCTGCGCAGATTTAAGTTTGACCCTCTTGCTGCATTGATCCATCGTCTTGAGCTTAAGTTTCTTTAGGCGGTCCAAGAACTGGAAACAAAGCGCTCTTGGATAAACTGCTCCTTGGCAGCCCTGCCTGCAGCCTCGGCCCGCAGCATGTCAACCTCAACCTCTGGATCTATTGGAGCCCCAGATGCTAGGGAGTACAGTCGGCTTTTGTCAGGGATTCTCCAGGGGTTTGTGAAGCCCTTGATGGCAGCGATGACTCTCTGCACTGCCTCCTCAGACTTTTTGATCTGTGCAGGCTCCAGCTCACGGTGCTTGACTGCTTTCAGCATGTCAGGGTCGTCAATCATGCCACACATCTCCAGAGTAAGCTCATAGAGTTGATCTTGGGCAGAGGTTGTGCGGCACCACTTCTGGTATGTACCGCAGTTGTTAAAGAGACCCAGTAGACCACCTGCCATGTAGGGAGAAGTCTGTTTTTTATCCATCACAAACAACATGAGCCTGTAATTAAATATAGGTGATTTTGTTTGTATCCACACATTGACATACCCTGGCTGCTTAATCATCTGCAGAGGAGATGGGTGTTGTACTGCAAGATTGAGGCATCGTAGGATTCTTGGTTTTCAGCAGGAGGGGTAAAGTTGGCATTCTCGGGGAACTTGGGGCCAGCTCCTTTGAATACCAGCTCTGGGAGCGTCTTGGGAGGCGTGATCTTAAGGCTTCTCGTCTTGGATGACCTGTCATAGAGGGGAAGGGTCCTCCTCTTGGTGCTCACATGGCTTTCCTTCACCTCTTGAATCATGATTCCTCCAGTCCTGTTAACAACATTTGAACCATAAACGTTGGTAGTAATTCTGTTCAGGTTGTCCCACTCGCTGTGAAAAACAGAGTTTCCCTTGCAGGTGATGATTTGAGGAGTCAGGTGGGTGGAAATCTCATCAAAAGCCTTGGCCATTGCTGTCTCAAGTTCCATACTGAAGTCATATGTCTCTGAGTGTCCTAGTCATGAAAGGATGGTTGTGAGCTGAAAAGATAGAAAATTGCTTTAGTAAAACAAAATCAAATACCTGTATCAAAAACAGTTCAGCAATAACAATGTAGGACTTCATAAGCAGTAAATTATCTTATTACTCACCTGTTTGCTTCGATAGAGGTGTCGATGTGTGACACACAGAAGAATGTGCTTCGGCAGTTCCACTGGCTACGGGTTGCAGCTCAACACACATTTTGCATTACAGCTTCTTGGGGTTGGTCTGGTGTACCAAGTTGATATGCACATACAACTGCTTCATCCACAGTGATGGTCGAGCTGTAAATGAGGTTCAACTCAATACACCCACGGTGTGGCACCTTGGAGAATGTGAGCTCGTGTGAGATGTCTTTGTCTCCTTGTAACCGTCTTGCCAATTTCTCACTGTGATATTCAGGATTAGGGAAACCTTCATTTTCCAATGTCTTTGTGTACAAGTTGCACAGGGATCTTAGCTGGACGACCTCTTTGCATTCAATCACATTGCTAAGAATGTAATCCTTTACCACACCATAAGACTTGTTATGTGCTGTTATCTTCTGGGCCTCCAGGTTGTCAATGCTGGTTGCTGCCTTTTCTGCCCTCTCTTTTCCATGAACATGGTTTTGGTACTGTTTGTTGAAGTTGTTTCTGCATGAAGGATGATACTTAGCTTCCATTGCTATTTCTTTAATTCTTGTGCCCTAGGTTCAATAACTTTCCAGGCTGGCTCCTTGTGTTTCCAACTCTGGAACTTTGTAAGCTCGTCATACTTGCCTTTGAACTTGGTTGCTGTTTTGTCCTGGTTCAATGTTGCATGGGAACATGTGTTCATTTGTGTCTGTAAGTTGTTTACATCAAAAGTTATGCCACTTTCTAAATATATTTTGATTTTTTCGGGTTCGGTTAAGGTGCAATAAAGGGTTGAAAATGAAGCCTTTCAGACATTATTTCAGCTTGTTACCTGGCATATTCTGAAAATAGACACTTCAAGGATAGAGAAAAAACAGGTGACATAAAAAAAATCTGGGGGGTGCGCGTCGACCCCCTTTTCCATCTAGACTAAATGAGATCTCCACTTTCCCAAGCAATTGCTTCTGTTGGAACATTTTGGGCTGTTTTGTTAAATGTGAAGTGCTGTGTGGTGAAGCACTGACATCTCAGCTGCTTTTGCGTGGAGCACATGCAACTGACTTCCCAGTATAGGACTTCTCCTGGAGTGAATGTGACCACTTGGTGAGTTTTCATTGTGGATGGCACTGGGGGGATCTGGCCTGGCATCCTTTCCATTACCTGCTCCACTGCTTCGCTTGCTACATAAAACGACTTAACAGTTGTAGATGTTTCTGTGAGAGCCTTGTATAGCTCATGGGCATCTGGTATGTCGCGGCTGTTGCTCACCAGCTTATCCGCTGTTCTTTTCAAGACCCCTCCAACACCGTCAGGGCCCCCCTTACCGTGGCTTGACTCGAAAAAGTTCCATGTGCCACCTTTCAAACCTCGTCTTGCAAGCTCTGTGCTGAAAAGGAAGAAATTCCCTTTCTGTTTGTACTGTGTACATGGTCCATCACTCAGAAAGTGTAGAACAGACACAACAGGATATGTGGTTTGTACATAATCCAGCACCGGATTCATGTGTTCCCATATAGCTGGGGGGCTTTTGTGTTTGGAGGGTGACACTGTGCTAAAGCAAATTGGCTCTTTTTCACCACCAATGCACAAAACACCAGTGTGTAGAGTAGCTTGTTGGTGCGAGGAGCCAAAGTGGACAGCTTGAATCTCTGAGCTGTATTTGCACATGTAATTTTCAGAGAAGTCAATATGTATCACTGCCTCCTCTTTTGACAGTTTTTTTTTTTCAACTCTCTGCAGTAAGAGCACTGTTGATTTATGTTGAATGTATGCCTCTTGAATTTATGCAGAAGAGTGTGAAATAACTCCACAAGATTGTCTTGTGTGTCCACAGTGAAGAAAACAATTCTTCACTGTGATCTTGACAGTGGTAGGACCCTTCCTTGCATCTTCCCTTTCTTTCTCTGCTGTGGCCCATTGAGTGAATGCAACCTTAGCCAAGCCATCAAAACTGGAGAGCTGAACAGTCTGTGCTGGAGGTGTCACAGGTTATCATTTTGATCAAGCTCTCAAGATCAGAGGTATCTGTGAGCCTCAAGTGATGCAACTTTTCAGCAACATATCTGAGATTTTCACGGATCTTGCACAGACAGGTGTTACAGTCAGAGACAGTGGGATGTACAACCCAAAATGGCCGAAGTTTACAGAGAAGGGAGTATGATATACAAAGCTCTCAAGTCTCACGCATTGGGCGTGAGACACACACATTTCAACCTGCTCACATGCTCACACGCCACACCTTGTATTTCTCACGCAGAGAAATTACCAGGATAACGCCCATGAAGTTGCGCCACTATTTTTTTTTTTTATAACAATGGAACAAATAAAGGAATCAAGTGAGTTCAGGGTAGAGTTCAGAAGGCCCTGCCATGCACCAGCTAATCAAATAAAAAGAATATAGCTACCGAACAGCCAATCAGAAAATAGCATTGCTGTATCCGGGTAAGATTTAGATATTCCCGCTACAACAGCGTAACATTCTGATTCCAACAATACATTGATTCACACGCTCGCTGAAGTAGCAACAGAAGACATCACTTGACACACTGATGCAGACGCTCGCTGAAGTAGTTACAGAAGTAAGTACAGAAAGTCTTTGCTGCAATCCCATCAGGCTTCCGCGCGGTATTTAGGAATGCTGACCGCTCTCAGGCCTCGTCTCTGTTGCCCCCTGATCCAGTACCTCCATTAGGTGAAGTTTATTGTTCTTTTAATAGAGGTATGAACTCCTAAATAAGAGCTTTGTCTCAGGACCACATAGTTTGTACTGCTACAACAATATTTTATTGGAGTCATTTTTTAAAAGTTAATATTAAAGTTAATATTGTCTGGAAAAAGTTTTGTCCTTAACACGGTTTCACGGGTCCCGCAGAGTTTTAGTCCAAATTTGCTCATCTGTTGGGCTCATTTCAGCTCATTTCAGCGCCAACTGTTTTATCAACCCGACACAATACAATGCCAGTTTTGTCTGTGGTTCGGGATCGGAGTCGGGCTCAAACATGTACAGTCATATAACATCACGCTCAGCGGTAGCCATGACAGCCATACATAAGATGATAATTCCTGTTTACCGGTGAGCACCGTTGAGCTCCGTTGAGCAACGTAGGCTTCAGTTACTTGCTTGTGATTGGACCAACCATATGCCATTCAGAAAACAGTCAGCCAATCAGTGGATAGGGGCTGATTCTCTCTTCTGATTGGCTAAACGAACCGTGCTGCCAGAGGTCCAGGAGAAAGGCAAGAGAGAGGAGCTGTGAAACTATAGCGCTACATTATTCTCAACATTAAGAGCAGACAGAGGGCCCCATCACTACAAGAATGGAAGGGATTAATGAAGTATTATTTAAACATAGAAAAATCAATGTATGAAGACCGGAACAAAAGGCAACAATTTAGTAAGGTATGGCAGGACATCTATGAAGCCTTGTAAACATATCGGCTAAGACTGGATTTGATGGCTAAAGAATGGGAACCAAGTGTGTGTGGAAGTATGTGCGTAATTGTTTGTATGTGTGTGACTGCTTATGTGTGTCTGGGGAAGGGTGAATGGTATACGTGTAGGTGTGGAATTGAATGTTATGTGGATGAGTGGAAGTGTGGAGAGTGTAGGAAAGATCCTGTGAAGTAGAGGAATACTGTTACTGGTAGGAATTGTATTGTGTTCTGAGTACAAATGTATATAGTATGCTGGTAATTGTATTATCTCTCGATGAAAGCAATAAAAATAATTATAAAAAAAAAAAAAGAGCAGACAGAGGGGCGGCGTGCTCCCTGACGACTGGCTGATACACCAGCTTACTGTAGCTTTACCTTTTTCATTCGTTTGTAGGTTTTTTGATTTTTTGTTTTCACTTTCACTTTAGTTTGGTTTGGGTTTGGCTATTTTGTGCGTGAGTGAGTTTCAGAAAGGTCGGAAAAAGTATTATGCAATAAAAACTCAACCAAACATGAATTCACTCAGGACAGAATATACCGACAGACAAAAATTAAAGACATTTTGCCAGCAATGTTAGTTTATTTTAATTTGTTTTACAAACACGCAATACAGTGTCAGTTAGTTATCGCTTCAATTTTATTTCAGCTAACTGCTAACTATAATGACCTTGCTGATAGGTGGTGAATTCTCCTGATTAAAGTCCAATAATTATTATCAAAAAATAACAGTCCTCAACATGAAATGGCTTTTTGACCAGCTATCATTGCAGTATAACTAAATATTATGGGACATTATTATGGAAACTGAGCTTGTGGCTGAAATCCAGCTGCTTCAAACACACATCTGCTCTGGTCCGGCGTCCAGCGTGCCACGTTATGCAACTTCAAGAGACAGAGAGACAGACAGAGAGACAGACAGACAGACAGAGAGAGAGAGGGAGAGAGAGAGAGAGCGGCAGCAGTGTGACAGGTAAGGTTAGCCACGGACGATGAGCTGTGATTGATTGCCCTGCACCCCATGGTCACGTGTGTGTGTGTGTGTGTGTGTGTGTGTGTTGTGTATAGTTAGGTTTAGAGAAAGCAGTAATGTGTGTGTTTGTGTCTTGCCTTGTGTGTGTGTGTGTGTGTGTGTGTGTGTGTGAGAGAGAGAGAGAGAGAGAGAGAGAGACGATTGATCCCGAGTGTTGCAGAACCATGTGCACTGCAGTGTAGTGTGTGTGTCTTTGGGTCTGTCTGTTCGTAGGTGTGCGTGCGTGTGTGTGTGTGTGTGTGTGTGTGTGTGTGTGTGTGTGTGTGTGTGTGTGTCAGATCATTGATCTCCCTCAGTGTTGCAGAGGCATTCACAGTGCAGCGGAGTGTGTTTGTGTGTGTGTGTATGTGTGTATGTGTGTGAGTGGCTCCCCATTCCAGTGCTCGCTCTTACATAACAGCCTCTACTGCAGAGGAAGAGCACTGCAGAGGACACACACACACACACACACACACACACACACACACACACACACACACACACACGCACACCGTAATTGTGTTCTGTGAAAGATCTCTCTTCAGGGAGACTGCATTTCAAATTTGCATTACATTCGTTTATGAATCATTTATGTATTTTTTTTTTCTCCAGAGTTGCAATAGAACAAAAAGCCTCATTTCCTGGATTATCAGCATGACAAAAACAATAAGGAGGTCAGGTGCCAGGGCTCATAGAGGCAGCTCCACAGAAATACCCATAAACCACTGGAGAGCTTGAAGTAAAGACCCACCCATGAGAAACAAGTTAATGCTGTTAAAATAATATGTATTGGTGATGCACTTTAGATTTCTAAGTCCATTTAGCTGTTTGGTGTTTCCTCTTCTTGTACAAAGCTGGCCAGGTGCAGGCAGCTCGATGTCACATCCACATGTTTTCAGCAGCTACAGTGGAGTTTGATCGCAGCAGAGAAAGTTTCATCAATCTCATCACACCCACCTGGTTCAGTCCCATTGAAACTAACCCTGCATTTACCCATTGGTGTGGTTGTTATCACTATCACATTGAAATTATTCTGATTAGAGATTCCAGCTCAACTGTTTACATGGAGGCTAAATAAAGTGATCCAATAAGATGTGCTTTTTCATGCCACACAGTTTTTAATCAGTACAAGATGTTTTTGACAAAGTGGGTCTGCCTGCTGAGAAGCTGGAAATATAAATATAATACAGGCTGAGTCATGTTTTCCAGTGGTGGCTCTCCCATCAGGTCGTCCATGAGACTGGAAAACTGAAACCTGGCTGGGTCAGAGCCACTTTGGTCATTTTGATGTTCATATTGAACAAATTATCAGAGGTTTACATGAAACTTCCTTCCAGCCGGGCCAGATGGGCCGTCTCTTCACACTGAGGTGGTTCCATGAGCTCCATGTGAATGCAACCAGCGTCTCTGCTGACCTGTAGTGACTACATGAAGGGTGAGGTAAAGTTAGTGCTATGGCTAAATTAAACCATTGTAGTTTTTCAGAAGAGACCTCCTGGTAAACAGCGAACATCCCAGACTGATGCAAGAGAAGTTGTGGAGGTTTTTTTCTTTGACGATTCTCTGTGTTTTGTTTTCAATAGCAAAAATGTAATGGTTTTATTTTTCTGTAGCTAGCAGCATTAAGCACCCCAGAGGATTTTTTTTTTTAGCTTCATAAGACCAGACATGATGAAAGTGCTTCTCATCTGACCATCTGCTGAGGTGCGAGTTCATTTCAACCTGACAGACCAGACTGATCAGTGGGATGGTGCTGTGTGACAGGACTCCTCAGCTGAGCAGAGGGCACATGTTGCAAAACAGGCACAAACAATCTCTCAAAATAACACACACACACACACACGCACACACACCACACACACACACACACACACACACACACACACACACACACACACACACACAGGCATAATTACTGAGTTAGAATGCAGAACAGGCCTTGCACCTTGTTGTGATGGTAAACTTTGTACACTCAAAGTAAACTTGCAGAAGAAAGTGTAGCAGTCTGTGTAAATGTGATGATTCACTGTTTCTGCTCCAGACTACTGAGAAACCTTATTTTTTCTGATTCACAGCAGCACACTCAGGAGTTTCAGGATTATTCAAACTCAAACTGGAAGCTGTCCAGTACAACCACAGTCCTCCACCGTTGGCCACTGAGCTGCACAACTGCAGCCATTGAGGGTTTAATCACCACACTGAGGCTTTCCACCTGGACACAGTAAATATGCAAGATTGGTGGCTGACTGGACGGCACAGAACTGAAGAACAACAGTGAGCAAATAGGACATCTGTAAGCAGTAATGCACTCCTGAGTGTCCTGATACAGGGAATTAATGGACTTGGCAGAGACGAACCCCATTCTGCCTTGGATTGCGGTGGTCTTCGCCTCCGCCTGGTCCATTAATTCCCTATATCGGCACACCTCGCAGTGCATTATCACGCTTATAAAACATGGCCGCTTACCAACAATTAAACAAACAGGGAGAGTTATTTAAATTTATGGAGTGATGTGCTCTGAAAATGTAACTTCCCTGCTGCACTATATTTCGATACGGGTCAGACTAATATCTCGAAGAGTGCAGGGTGATGGTACTCCCTGATTCAGCTAACATTATTACACATAACCCCCTCCAGCAGGAGAGTATGCCCCTGTCCATCTATCTGTCCACCCCTCTGTCAGCAGGATACCTCAGAACATAAAGAAATTATTTTGTTTCTGGACCAATCAGCCTCAAGGGGATATGGCAGTGGGTGGGGCTTAGCACAAACAGGCCTGTACTTTCCAAACGCATTCACGTAACGTCACAGTACCCAGCAGGAAGATTAGTTGTGCCTCAAGGTGGCATCCATCAACTTTGAACACTCATTAGCCAAACGAAACACGGCCTAAAGGGGGCGGGGCTAAGCACCAAGAGCCGTAGCTCTTGCATAGGCATCTTTACAACACCACAAAACCCAGCAGGCAATTTGGTCATCGGCCAGCAATGTCATGAAACCTGGTGGGAAGGCTGGTCATGAGTCAAGGCAGCACTGATCACCATGACAACTGGCCAAAAAGGAGTGAGTCCCGTGACAAGAACGTTGCCTAAAAGGGGGGCACAATCAAGGCTTTATCAGCTGTGACCTTGGTGGAGGTCTGAGCTCTGCTGAGTCCTGCTGACAGGAACTATGTTTGAGGTGTTTACTTTCACCAGAGACCCTCCAGCCAGGCACACTGAAGTATTTGCAGAGGCCATTGTATAATGTAAATTATACAATTATGTGTGTGTGTGTGTGATTTAATGTAGCCGTGCTCACATCCCCCATTTGCCTGGAATTGGCTTTTCAGTGATGTGGCAGATAATAACTGATATTGGTAATAATCAGTCAGCGGTTAGTAACCACACTGCAGTCGGCCGCAGTGGGTATTTGTGCATGTAGACATAAAAGACTCATATTTTTATTTTGTGTAGAATGATACAAACTCCCAGAAACTTTGGTTAGTGCAGCAACAAATTACACTGAATATTAAATGTTCTCTTTAATCTCCCTATTTCTTGCAAACTGCTCGAGGGAAGTGAGGCTTCTCCGCCTCCCCTTTAAAAAATAAATATCACTGCATTCGGTAGTGTGCAAGCGTGATTTAATTTGCCCTTTTTGCAAGGAAATGTGCAGCAGTGTGCAGAGCGCCGCTGCTCCCTCCTGGGCAGAAATACATCTCTGTTTAATGCTCTCCATGTGGCCAATGGGAATCTTAATGGGCAGAGGCTGGCTGCTGCTATGAACTATAAATCAATCGCTGGGCATGACTGGGAGGCAGGAGGAGAAAGAGATGAAGGGAGGGGAGGAATAGAGAGATTGAAAAAGGGTGAGGAGAGGGGAGGCAGACGGAGACAAAGAAAGGAGGGAAGGAGTTAGAAAAGAGACGGGAGGAAGAAAGGAGCCGTACAAAGGGGAAACAGCGTGCAAGAAAAAAGTTTAGAAGGAGAAATGAGGAGAGAGAGTTGGCGGTGACGTACGAGATGAGGATAGATTCCTTCTTTACAGACAGAGAGAGAAGCTTCTTTTTCATTATACGCAAAAAGAGATTTAATTTTCTGTCTGAATGTTTCTATGAAAAAGAGACGAATGAGTAGGGAAGCGCTGAGAGATGAGAGTACAGCCTGTCTCTTCCTTCATCTGTGTGCAGAATGAAATCTCATTTTTCAACCAAACAGAGGGCTAAGAGCAAGAGAGAGCGAGGGAAGTAAACACATCAACAACAGAAGCAGAGGTTAGGGGGGTGGGGGGTGAATGTAATTAAAGAGGTGCTAGTTTCTGTTACTTTTCCATGTTAACTGAAGTGACTTTAAAACAGTCATTTGAAATCATGTGAAAATAAAATCTGAATTCGTTTCTTTTCTGTCTGCTGGGTTGAGGTGAGTACATCTACTTCAACACTGTGTCAGTGAAAACATCCTCACAAGACATGAGAGGAACCTTGAGGAGTATTGGATGAGTTATTATTGTTGTTTAGTGTCAGCTAAACCATATTTTGTGCTTCCACAAGAAAAGCACTTGGCACTATACTAGCATACCAATCTATGCCATTAAGTGATTATTCACTCCATTTTCATATAAATAAATGTTTTTCTATTATTTTATATGACTAACCAACTCTCACTCAGGTGACCCAGGTTCTGGTCCAGTGTTTGTTTTCTTTGACCATATCCAGTTTCTGGTTTTGTGCCTAAAGCAAACCTGTCTCCTAACCTTAACCATGTGTTTAACCACCGCACACTGACACGACTGTGCTGTAACTTCACTGGGAGCAAACAGTCTATATGTTTTGTTGGCCACCAAAATCGAGTCCCTTCTGGAAGTGGTTTCAGCCATTTCTGGTGAAGGACACAAATTGGACACAGAAATGGACAGTTATTGTCCACGGACACAAATCTGTAGATTAAATTTTGTCACTATTGCACAAAGTCCCATGAGACACAGGGTTAAAATAAAATGTTATTTCCAACCAAATGCACGCTGTTACAGTGTCCAGTTACCTCTGATTTTTTTTTTTTTTTTTTTTTTTGGATGGGGGATTTTGGCTTAGGAAAGTGCTGTGGCTGGTGGCTGATGTCCCGCCCGGGCACAGACACTAACTGCATCTAGAGAAAATCCAAGGAGACAGACCAAGTCACAGTCCTGCCCACGCTGTGTGATTGACAGGTGATTGACAGGTGGGAGCTGCACTGCAGAAACACCACAGTGATGTGAGCTTAAAGAACTGCAGCTTGAGGTTAACCATCGAGTTCTGTACAGAACCTTGACCCAGAGGAGGAACTCTGCTTCCTGTTGGTGTTGGAGGTTGATCCTGTTCCACTCATCTGTCCTCCTCCAGCTCTTCTTGTCTCTCTTTCTCTGTCTGTCTCCCCTCGCACGCTGTATTGCCTGTCTGTCTTGTTCCCTCTTATCTGATATGTGAAAAAAATAAATCTCCTGGTATCTCTTCTGTTCCTGTGTCCTCCTCTGTCCTTGTCCTTTGTCTGTCTCTCCATCTCCCTCAGAGTCTGTCTTTCACTCTCTCTCTGTCTAACCTCTGCATTGATGTTTGTTAACCCTTTACAGTTCAGTTCACTTCAGTTTGATTCAGTGCTGTTACTGTTGCCAAAGCATTTTAAAAGATACCAATACCAATAAACAACAGTTTATATATCCAAACAGGAAAAAACATGCATTAGTCTAACCTTTTTAGTGTAGTGACATTTCTATTTCCATTGTTGTTACTGCTTTATCTTATTTTGTCTCTGTTTATCTCCCTCCATCCTCTCTCCTCCACATCTAACCTCTATCTCACATTGTAGGTGTTTACCTCTCTATCTCACTCACACACACACACACACACATACACACACGCGCGCAGAATAAAAGCACACTAAGATATCATTCCCCCTCCATTTATTTTGTTGTCTCCAACAGTTTCCCTGTTTATTTCCAGTCATATTTCATTTTTTCACCTTCTCTGATTTAAAGTCCTGTTGCACAGCAGCCACAGGTTTGAGTCCCTCAGCAGCCATTATCATGTTTCATATCATGGACCACACATTGCATGTCTCTCTCTACCTACAGTGCGCATCTTTATTTTCATTTTCTCCACAACCATCATCTCTCATAATATTACATGATATTTTTTAAATGCACAAATCCTAACAGTGGCTGCAGAATAAAATGCTTTAGTATCAAGTATCAAGAGTCTTTATTGTCTTTATGAAGAACGTAATGAAAGATAGACTTTATTGTTCTGCTGGAAATTTGTTGTAGACACATAGGTGTTTGCTGAATCAGACTTTTGATCCTTCACATCACTGAGACTAATGATTCTTTGTTTACACTTTATTTTGTGTAAAAAATGTATTAAGGCATTTCCTGCTGATGACATGTAAAGCAAGACGATATACGCAGACTGTAGGGACTCACAGATTGTAGTTTGAAGCAACATGTGTTGGTGCCATTGCTCTGGGTCTATGTTAATTACTACATCATGTCACTTAAAGGCAGAATGAGTGGGATTAAAAAAAAACAATGTGTTGACAGAAATAATCCCTCTAAATCATGACTTATGAGCCACTAGCAGTGTGTGTTGGTGTGTGTGTGTGGGTGTGTGTGTGAGCAGAGACCCTGCCCTCTGCCTGGATTTTCTTGTTTTGCTGAGCTCGGGACTCTTCTGGGTGTCGGCCTTTTGGGTAGTGGCTGTGTAGCTCCCAGCCAATCACAGTGCCAGATCGATAACACGGCATCCAATAGGAAACATGGACTATGGCAAAAAGGAAACGTAGCGAGGTGAAACGCCAAGTGGACAAAGCTCGTTCCACAGCGGAGTGGGTCTGGGGTTGGCTTTCACCCGCTGGCAAGCGCTGAGGGAGAGGAGGAGGGTGGAAATGAAAAGTGGCCGCCAGCAGATGGGACAGCCAGAGAGGACGGGCCGACTTTAAATGTTGTGTTTATAAACCACAGCCGACAAATCCTCCCGATTCTGCCTGTCAGAGCATGTTGTGTACTGAAGTTAACACTTCAGCACACGGCTCCTGGGTCCACGTGACGCGATGTGATGTAAACGCTGCTGAGATCCTCGGCTTTCAGAAGTGCATCAGTCGTGATGTTAAGGACAAGACGAGCCAGTGCAGTGGGACTTTGTGGCGCCTGCTTCAGTCATTTCACCAGAAATGGGATCAGTCAGTCTCTTTCGAGGCCACAGGCTTTGCGCGCGCGTGTGTGTGTGTGTGTCTGTGTGTGTGTATGTGTGCGTTTGTACGTGTGTGTGACCACCACCTCTGACTCACTGCTTGCTCAGTGGGTGTGAGGTCTTCCCTGTGTGCAGGTTGCTCTCGGTTACTCAAACGGTGCTGTTACCGTGGTGACCCAGGTGGTGCTGTCCAGACTGAGAGCGTAATTATTACAGGTGCACCGGTCACCATGGCAACACCTCGTGTAGCAGTTACATAAGTGCAGAGAGGAGACCCAAATTACTCTGCGTAGTGGGTGTGTGTGTATCTCTTTGTGTGTATATCTCTGTGTGTGTGTGCGTGTGTACATATATATATATACATATATATATATACACACGCGCGCACACACACACACTCACACTTATATATATATATATATATATATATATATGTGTGTGTGTGTGTAAAACACTATATGAAGTATGTAACCTTTCTGATTTGATCTCTGCCTTGCTGACTCTATTTCCCCCTTCCTTTGTCCAGGCAAATTTCACTATGTTCTCTTTCCAGGAAGAAAAGCGACCTGTCTTATCAGCCTAAATCATCAACATAAATCACCCTTGACATTCATGGAAATGTCATGGGTTCATCCTTTTTGCCCAAATTAAATGATATTATTGACTACACAGAAACTGCAGAGAAAGACAAAGAAGCAGACAAATGTGTTTGAGTTCATAATTTTAGGTATTCAGTCCAATATAGCTACCGCAGTCTACTGGTCACTAACTACCAGGTTAGCTCAGCGCCCTCCTCACTTTAAGCAGGCCTTGTAGTTGTTTCCAGGATTGCAGGACAGAATGGAGAGATTCTTTTTTCGTTCTCTCAGAGCCTCCACAGTGGGCCAGTCCATGACGAAGCCTGGCTCCTAAACATGGAGGAAAAGCTCACCTCTGCAGTTTGCACCAACAGTTATCACCACTTGAATATTAAAAGTAAAGCCTGGCAAACTGCCTAAGCTAGCATATAGCTAACATATCTGAACACTAGCTCTGAGTCTCTGTGGCCCAGCCCTGCTAAGGTCCTGCGAGGGACAGTGTTAAATGCCACTGACTGTGTCTTTGGGCCCTATCTTGTGCCACCCGCTATCCGCTGCCACTACCCTTTACCCGCAAATTGCGGATTTAGGAACTTCCGCTATCCCTAAACGGTATCTTGCGCCACCCGCTACCCGCTATCCGTTATGCCGACTCCGTCATTTGCGCCTGGAGGTGTGTCCGTGGGCGTGTTTCATGCGCTATCCCTAAAGTTGCTATCTTGCGCACACACTTTTTGAGCTGTTTGAGCACAAAGTTTGAGCTGTTAGGAGAGCGCGCCCAGGCGGCTTCAATGCGCGCCCCGACGGAGCCTCGCCACGCACACGGTCGGACTGATACCGGGACGCCCCGGAATGGACTGAGTATATTACTCATATAGACTGTTTAGAGGAAAGACTGTTTTAATTGGACACTTACGCCAGTACGTTTTATTGTTTTTCTCATAAGCCAGCAGCTGTGCTATATTTTTATTTTTAATATTTTATTTGCCCAATCTACCTTGTCAATAAATTAGTTTACACATAGTTCCACCTCTGCCTCTTGTGTGTGTGTGGTGTGACCCGGGGATTTTACTCAATCAGTACAACCTTGTGACACGTCCACTTGGACACATGTGGCTCCACCTCCCGAATTAACTCGCCTATAATATAATATATAATATGTATATAAAGCCAACTTGCTTTAGCCTCAGTAGAACCCCTGAGAAAATCTACCTCCCTCTCTCCATCGCGGGTTTAGGATTTAGGATTTAGGACAGCGCAGTCTGCCCTTAAAGGCAATGGCACCTGGCACACTGATTGGTTTAACTGGCGTAACGCCCAAAACACGCCTATGCATAATATAGCGGGTAGCGCAGGTGTTTTGCGGATAGCGTGAGGTGCACAAGATAGCAACTTTTATGGGGGAACGCCTCTTCCTAAATCCTAAATCCGCAAATAGCGGGTTTAGGGAGTCAGGCGCAAGATAGGGCCCTTAGTGTCTGACTTTAAAGGCAGAATGAAAAAGACTTGTCACTTCCTTTAAAAGTTCCATTAAAAGCTGGCCCCTCCTCTCTGGCTAAGATAACTGCCGGGAGTGACTTTTTGTTTCCTAGGATGGCAAGGGAATGAAAAGCCCGCCCAAAATATGAAACAATCCGTCACCACCACTGAAAAGCATTTGTCCCGCCCACACCTTCCTGTTCAGAGAACAGAACACTACACTCCGACTGCCCAAAGGCAGACGACCAGAAGAGTCCCGAGCTCAGCAAAACAAGACACACAGACGCACACACCAACACACACACACACACATACACACACTGCTAGTGGCTCACAGGTCATGATGGAGAGGATTATTTTAGTATGTGTCAATACGGGAAAATCCTGCTCATTCTGCCTTTAAATAAAGACTGCTTTGGAATCATGAAGGATTTTTCTCCAAACTGGCTGGTCTCCAGTCTCAAAGTTTTGTTTAAAAAGCATATTTTAATATGAAAAGTGGCATAAGTGCCAAAGATGCAGAAAATTGGCACATGCTTATGTGCTGCTAAACTGTGCTTCTTAAACAAAACTTTGAGAATGGAAACCAAAGCCAGATTGGAGAAAAGTGTTTTATGATTTCTACAGTGTTTACCTCAATGAGTCAGGAAAGTTCAGACAGTGGGATTTTTTTTCATGGCATTTTAAGATGTCCCTGGCAGGACGTTAGCGGGACATGGAACGCCCTGGAACAGAGCTAGCTTGTAGGGCACATTTTTTATTGCTTATGTTTTCAGTAGGTATAACTGATAATACAACTGGATTGAGACTGGATGAGAAAGAAAGGGTGTGTCATCCAGTCATCTTCTGTGTCCCAATTCAGTGGCGGCCCCTGAAGGACACATTTCTAGACCACATGCCTCACAGCTGCTCGACAGGCCTGTCCCAGTCCAAATCCTAGTTAGTGAGTGTTAGTGAGCTACAGGACCTCGTCCTCTGTCTTCTGAAGACCACACCCTGGTAGACCTCACACACCTTAAGAGGAGGAAACGCCTCACTGCGTGGACTTCTTGGCTGTCATCATTGGTGTGAAGAAGGACAGAAAACTAAGGACAGACTTGGGAGCAACAGGGGGAGGGTATCATCAAGTCTTTGCCTTACTTCACTTCGAAAACCAAAGGAGTGTCACTGTTTGAAAATGTGGAAAACAATGTTATACCCAGGCCTAAAATGTACATGTGTGTGTGACAGATTAACCAAATCCCATCTCCACTGATTATGCCTCTTTTATTAAATGGACTGACATAGAGAACGGACAAAATGAACCAAAGTACCTCCAGAACTCTGTACAGTACTTCATACCTGCAGGAGATTAGTTTGCATACAGTACAGCTAGCTGCTGTGCTCCAGACTGACTCTGCTGGCACACACTGTAGGTCTCTCACCTGCCTCTCTCTCTCTCTCTCTCTCTCTCTCAATTTCAATTTCAATTTAAAATAGCTTTATTGGCATGACAAGGCAGTGCTTATATTGCCAAAGCAAATAGCAGTGATAATGACAATAAAAATAAAATAAAAGAAAAGAAAAGAAAAGAAAAATAAATAAATAAATAAATAAATAAAAAAGGAAAAATAAAAATAAATAAACAAATGGATAATCGACTAGTGATACAATGTACACAATAACAATATAGATATAAACAACTTAACAATTTAAACGTTTTTCAATCGTCATGCCACAAGGAACACGGTGGCACAACAGAACCATTTTTCATAACTTATGATTCTTGCTAAACATAAACATATAACATAAACATAAACATATTTACAGGAAAGGAGAGGTGGTTTACTCCAGTGTGGTGTTTTCGTGGTTGTCTCTTAGTCTGTGGCAGGAGGCCACATATTCGGCTGCTAGTGTGCAGCACTTTGTTTTTTCACCTAAAAGATATTTTATTTTGTCTCCATCAGGGAGTGTATCAAATTCATTATATTTGGCTTTAAATTTGGGGTAGAACGTTTGTCTGATTGATTTGTATTTGTCACAGTGGAGTAGGAAGTGTTCCTCTGTCTCCACCTGTCCCTGTGGGCACAGTGAGCACAGTCTGTCCTCCCTGGGAGTCCAGGTCTGCCTGTGCCGGCCGGTCTCCAGAGCCAGACTGTGTCCGCTCAGTCTGTATCTGGTCAGGGTCTTTCTGAGTCTGTGGTCAGATATGGTGGTCAAGTATTCTGCCACTGAGTATGGTCTGTTTAGGGCAGAATAACATGCCATTCTGCTTTGGTGTTTTGTACGGTCTTCCCAGTGGGTGATGTATTTCTCTTTTTGTTTGGTGATAATCTGATTGGGCCGGATGGTTTGGGGTCTGTCCTGGGGGTCTGGTGTCGAGGTCGGGGAGCTGAGAGTCAGGACGAGCTGAATGAGGGGACTTTTTTCCAAGTTTTTCTCTTGGCATTTTAATGCTTCGTGATGGAGACTCTGGGGGTCGCTTGTTTTTAAATGGTTATAGAATTTTATGGTTCTTTTTTCAATTGTAATTTGTAGGGGGTACTGGCCCAGTTCTGCTCGGCAGCCGTTGTTGGGGATGTGTCTCCTCAGGTGCAATATGTTTTTGCAGAATTCCACATGGAATTTTTCAATTGGGTGGTTTTCCCAGTCAGTAAATTTTAAATGTTTACTGAGTGGGCCCCATATTTCACTGCCATATAGGGCGATGGGTTCTATCACTGATTTAAAAATTTTTAGCCATGTTTTAATTGGTATGTCTGTTTTGATGGTTCTTTTAATTGCATAAAATGCCCTTTTCGCTTTGTCTCTCAGCTCGTTCACAGCCATTTGAAAACTACCTGTTGAACTAATATTGAGGCCTAAATATGTGTAGTTTTTTGTATGCTCCAATTTGACTTTGTCCAGGTAGAATTCATGTTTAAGGCTGTGATTCCCAGACCTCTTCTGGAAAATTAGTATTTTGGTTTTGTCCAGGTTGACAGTCAGAGCCCAGGTGTGACAGAAACTGTGCAGGAGATCCAGGTGTTGCTGCAGGCCTTCTTTAGTAGGGGACAGCAGAACTACATCATCAGCGTATAACAAACACTTGATTTCAGTGTTTTCTAGGGTGATACCAGGGGACGTAGAGTGTTCTAGGTTTTTAGCCAATTCATTTATGTAAATGTTGAAAAGAGTAGGAGACAGACTACATCCCTGTTTGACACCACATTCTTGAGGGAAGGAATTTGTTTGCTGGTTGCCAATTTTCACTGAACATTTGTTGTTTGTGTACATTGATTTTATGACATCATATGTTTTTCCTCCAATACCCATTTCAATTAATTTGTACAAAAGGCCATCGTGCCAAATTGAATCGAATGCTTTTTTAAAATCTACAAAACATGAAAAGATTTTGCCTTTGTTCTGGTGTATTTGTTTGTCAATGAGGGTGTGGAGAGTAAATATGTGGTCTGATGTTCGATATTTTGGGAGAAATCCAATTTGACTTTTGCTCAGAATGTTATGTTCAGTGATGAACTGTAAGATTCTGCTGTTGATAATGCTGCAGAATAGTTTTGCCAGGTTGCTGGACACACAGATCCCTCTGTAGTTGTTTGGGTCAAACTTGTCTCCGTTCTTATAAATTGGGGTTATCAGTCCTTGGTTCCAAATGGCTGGGAAAGTGCCTGCATTTAAAATGATATTGAAAGCTTTTAGGATAGCCAATTGGAATTTATTATCTGTGTATTTGATCATTTCGTTCAAAATGGCATCGGCACCACAGGCCTTTCGGGGTTTGAGCTTTTTCATTTTGTCTATTAGTTCTGTTTGTGTAATTGGGGTGTCGATGGGGTTCTGGTCGTCTTTAATTGTTGATTCAAGGGTTTTTAATTTCCCTTGTATTTCTTGTTGGCCTGGGTTATTTGTTATTTTGCTGTAGAGGTTAGTAAAGTGAGTGGTCCAGGTGTCACCATTCTGGATTGCCAACTCATCACTGGATGTTGTGGTTAATTTATGCCAATTTTCCCAGAATTGATTGGACTGTATTGATTCTTCGATTAGGTTAAGCTGATTTCTGTTGTGCTGTTCCTTTTTTGCTCTTAGGATGGGTTTGTATTGTCTCAATGTTTCTCCATAAAGAAGGCGTACACTTTGGTTATTTGGATCCCTGTGTTTCTGGTTGGATAAATTTCTTAGTTTTTTCCTCAGATTTTTACAATCATTATCAAACCATTTTTCATTATTTATTTTTTTTGGTTTACTTTTTTCCTTTAGATTTGCTAATTTTGCTGCTTTCTGGAAAATGAAATTTATGTTATCAATGGCCAAATTCACACCTTCATCATTGTAAGCGAAGTATATACTTAGAAATTTATCCAAGAGTGATTGGATTTGCGGACTATCAATTGCTCTCTGGTAGCTGTCGGCGCTGCTCGCAGTCCATCTGTAGGACTGGGCACAGGGGTGCAGGTCACTGGGTTGTACTGCTTTGTGTTTGGAATTTGCTCTGTTCAGAAAGATTGTTATTTTACTGTGGTCAGACAGAGGAGTAAGGGGACTGACTGTGAACGCCCTGATACATGTAAGATCAAGGTCACAAATAAAATAGTCAACAGTACTACTGCCAAGGGATGAACTGAAGGTGTACCTCCCAAAAGAGTCTCCTCTTACTCTGCCATTGACAATGTAAAGACCCAGCGTACGACAAAGTTGTAGGACTTGTGTCCCGTTTGTGTTGGTCACTTTGTCGTAGCTGTTTCTGGGGGGATATGTGGGCTGGATAAGGTTGTTGCTACCCAGGATGTGTAGATCTCCCTGCCTGTCCTCTCTCTGTCTCTCTCTCTCTCTCTCCATTCCTTCTGTCACAGAGGGGAAACAGAAGGATGATGAGGAGGAAGAAGAGGAGAGCGGGGGATAAAGAGTAAAAGGAGAGTTTTCTCCAGGGAAAGAAGGGGACAGATGGAAGGAAACTGAAAAACATAGATAGATAGATAGATGGAATGTCCCTCTTCCTCTCTCCCTCTCTCCCTCTCTCTCTTTCTTTCTCTCTCTCTCTCTCACACACACACACAGCATTTGAAGTCAAGTCCACTAATTAGCTTGTTTTAATGATCAATAATGGAAAAGGAACACAAATGACCCTTTAATGCATCACATCCATTCAAACTGCATCATGATACTGGACATCATAACATCTGATACACGACAATCAGCTCTTTTTTATTGCCTTTCATTTGCAATAATTAGTCATGATGATTCAGATTGTGTGTTTCTGCTCAGCTCAGTAACCCAGCCCTCCTCCCTCCTCGTGTTTTTAGTTCTCCCCACAAGATGGTTGGTTTTCAAAATGCATCTCATTGCCAAGCCTTTGTGCTTTATTACCTAAGCTCCCTATTGATTTACATTGTACACATGCCCCCTCACACAGTTTGGGCGCTCTAAAAGCCCTGTATCTGCATGCACTGTTTGCTGCACAGGGCCCTTGTTCCAAATCGACTAACGAGCATCCACATAATTAGGCGCTTTTAATTCACATTCACACTCTGACGTATCTCCTCAGATTTTAGACATTTGACATCTCTCTGATATTAATTGCTTTGGGCAACTTTTTGTGTGTTTAATTTGTACTGTACCAGCCCTATAAGCACTCACAATGATGAGTGATGTGCTAATGTGCAACAGATTATATCTTGGTAATCCCTCTGGCCCTCTTTGCTCATGTTTGATTTTTGGTTTTAAGGATGCAGGCAGTGACAAATGAGTGTTTGGTATGTAACCACATTATGAGCTTATTAGCTGCACTCACTGCTGATTAGGATTCTTTGAATCTGTGCCCAAACATATAAGTGCACCAAGATTGTTAGCAATATAATGAGCATCGTAATGTTTGATTTACAGGCTCATTTCAAACAGGATCATTTCACCAAAAAAGTGCCAAGTGGGTCACACTTTGACCGTCCTGAAAGAGGGATCTGTCTCTGACCCCTTCCCAAAGTTTCTTCCTTTTTTGTTCTAATTGAGCAACAAAGCTGGATCCTCAGTTAACATTTACTCATAATGATTCAAACTGTGAAACAGCTCCTACCTTGACTCTGTGTTTACCTCATGTCTTGTAAAAACCAGCTGGCTCCAGCACAGATATCTGCAATTCTGAGCACAAGGGCCACCCAGAAGCCACGTTAACATCTGTCCTCTGGATTTGCATGGTGCTCATACTTGCGTGAATTTGTGCGCCTTCCCCGACACACTGTGAGTGTTTGAAATGCTGAGCAGCCCGGGCCCGGCTGCACTTACGTAATAACAGCTGTAGCCTGACATTTCCCCGTGTTTGGAAACGTCTCCTCCATAGTGAGAGGGGATTTACCACTGTTCTGCTTCTTGTAATGGATTTACTGCCACTGCATCTCCACTGATGTGAGACAGACAGGAAGAGAGAGAGACTGTGCAACACACACACACACACACACACACACACACACACACACACACACACAATAACCACCGGCAGGCCCGTTTGCTGGTATTTATTCATTCATAAGCAGGATATTGTTATTTTGCCGCTGATGAAATCCTGTTTCGTTTTGATGAAATATTGTGCATAAAAAGTCCATTCCAATGCATAATAAAACTGAAGCAAATTAAGAGACGCAGAGACAGAGAAATGAATAGCAGGGGAGAGAGAGAGACATACACAGAGAGGAAGAGACCATTTGTCTATTCCTAACAGGCAAAAATAAGTTAAAAAATATGTGCTTATGACCTACATTACAGTAGTTTAATATAGAGGTATATTGTGTATGGTATACCACAGTACTGTATACACTTGTATTTTCTTTCATTCTTTGATCATAAATGTGTTATTGAATGAACAAATTGATGGAAGAATGTTTATTTAGATGTTATACCACCTAGTGGTCCATCCCACATGGGATTACATGACAACATTACGACAGAGGTGTTTCATGTCACATTTTTGTTGGCATGTTATTTCTCTTACTGTTTTAAAGTTTCTTTCTTTTTCTCTTTTTATTTATGCATTATTATTTTTTGCCCCTAGAGTGCCTTGGCAACACACACGCTGGATATCTACATGCCATGCCAGCTGAGTTTATCTGACGATTCACAAACAACATTAAATGGTAGCCCTGCGCTCTTCAAAAGAAAATTGCAGAGGACAAGACAAAAACAGGACGGATGGTATTTCTGTTGTGCATTTCCACTGAAACACTGAAACTGAGATACAGAGAGAGGGAGAGAGAGAGAGAGAGAGAGAGAGAGAGAGAGAGAGAGAGAGATTACCTAATAAACAACAAATATAAATGTTGAAGAACATGTATTTATTGTGTGTAGACTACTCTATGCATGTGCAAATGTATCAAAGTGTGTATACAGGTGTAGACGGTAACCATAGAAAACACACTGGCCACACACACCTGACACACAGTGCAAAATTACACACACACACACACACACACGCACTGTGTGAGAGCTGTCTGATGTGCAGTTACACACACACATGCACTGTTTCAAAGCTGTCTGATGTGCAGAGTTATACACACACACACACACACATACGGACTGTGTGAGAGCTGTCCGACCACACACTGAGCTGATGAGGCAATGTCATGCACTGAAAACATTTTTATTTTGGTTTTAAATAGTCTAAGTCGACTTTTGCCTTTGAAAGAATATTTGTTGATTTCATATTGTTATCCCAAATCTCTGAATGAAAAAAAGTTATTTTTTACAAATCGGACAAAATGCAGAGAATATTAGAGATGGTCGTGTTTTTTTGTCTTTAATGTACAAAACAAACTGAAATGACCCAGAAACAGAAATACAAACCGAACCGCGGCTCAGTGGACCGTGACTTCACTTACACGTTACCCTGTTCCTCATTCTACATGCTCTGATCACATTGGACTTGATTACTGATAGGAAGTTATTGATTATTTATCTATTGCCTTGTTGATGACAACAGTGACATGTATTGATTTTGAGTGATTAGTAGCCTGTGATTAGAGAGAGAGAGAGAGAGAGAGAGAGAGACAGACACACACACACAGAGACAGACAGAGAGAGAGACAGACACAGAGAGTGAGAGAGACAGACAGACAGAGACAGTGAGAGAGAGAGAGACAGACAGCCAGACAGTGAGAGAGAGAGAGAGAGAGAGAGAGAGAGAGAGAGAGAGAGAGAGAGAGAGAGAGAGCAACAGGTGAGAGCCGTGTGACGCCGCCTAGCGCTCGTGCTGCTCAGCCGTCTCCTCGTGTCCTCATTCACCTGGCAGGAGCGCGTGACAGCAGCCTTCCCGTCCACAGTAGTACGCTCCGTGTCCTCGCGCTCGCACGGTGTGATCTCACTGTCCGCTGCCCGCACGAGGCTGGCTGCCGGCACGACCCGCAGCTCGAGCCGCACAGCGCGATTTAAAAACACAGCTAACGGTCGGAAGAGGCGCGAGGCGGACAGCCCAGCTCAAAACACACATGTCTCGGTAAGAAAACCTTCAGTTCCCATCTGCTTCATAAACACACCTTATTTCCAAGGAGTCACGCCTGTATTTCCACTACTTGTATGAGGTTTGGATGGCAAATGTTCGTAAAATATTGTGCAGAGATGTTGCAAAATTCAGCGTATATTTGTCAACGTCAGGCAGCAGAAATAACATTTCAGTGATGTAGCGAGGGAGGACTGTAGAAACAGAAACATCTTTATTCTTACTTTCGTTATAGCACTGTATTTATGTCATCCTTAAGTTAGTCTCATATCTTCTTTAAATCGCCTTTTGATGGCAGCCTAACGTTAGTCAGTATATATTAGCTGCTGAATATTTAAAATCAGCCTAAACAACGTCCTTCTTTTACATTGTTGACTTGTTTCCATACTTCTCAGCACTTGGTGTTCCCCGGACTAGAGCTGCGTATGTTTTTTTCTCTTCTGGAGGGACTTTTGAATAAATACATATATGCGTATTTAAATATGTTGACACCGATATATTATCTATATATCCGCTTTCATTCTTGTCTCCTGTTCGCAGCCGCAGTAGTGGGTTTCAGGGACTGTAAGACTGAGTAATGCTGGCTATACCAGGCGCCTCTCATTCATGTTATAGCTGTAGAGATGATTGCATCAACAATAGGTCAGTGTCTTACGACTGAAATAAGGTTTTGTCCAAGCTGTTTTCTCCTCTTGAGCGACCTTCGTTTGGAAATACACGGAGCTGAAGCGCAGACTGCAGCACGCAGGCTGGTTTCCCAGCGGGTGCAAATGATGCCAAATACTGTCAAGTCTGGTCACTGTTGAGCTGAAATAACATATCTTCTTGGTAGCCTGCTGTTTGCTGCTGTTTACTCTGTGACGACTAGGCTCCATCGTGGTTATTGATTGCGGATCATGCGGCTGATTGCAGCTGACCGGACGGTAAATCCCTTTTCTGTGTGTGACCACAGGGACCCGGTGTGTCTCCTTATCCCATAGATCAGTATAGATCAATACCTGTGTTTTGATCAGTGTGTAAATTCAAGATGCAACATAGCCGGTGGCCATATCATTAGGGGCTATGAGGGATTATATTCTGCGGGTGCACAGGATAGACAGACAGGACATCAGCTACACATCCAGTTTACTTCTCATTTAATGGCAAAAAATTAATACACAGATGCACTCTGGCAAAGGCAGTTCATCAACCTAGCAGAGATGGGAAAAAGTCATTGGAGTTGTGGGAGTCCAATAATTAGTGGCACTTGTCTTGCCTTAGCCTAGATGAGTCCAAACTTAGAGAGAGAGCTAAGATCAAGCAATACCTTGGTTTCAGGGAAGTCGTGCTCCTACAACAGAGGCAAGTTCTAACATGAAATGTAACTGAATGATAGCTGTCCAGGAAAGGTGTTGGGATGAAAATCAGACATGACATCTGACATCCTGGTTGTCAGAGAGAGAAATGTGGACTGGCTGGGTGAGATGACTCAGAGAGCGCACAGGTGGAAGACACAGAGAGGAGGCAGAGGGAGGGTTGCAGCAGGTAATTTTGCAAACTGAAGAGGGCATGAAAAGCCAAAACGGCTGTTCAAAACTGTTGCCTGTCTAGAAAGAAAAAAAAAAAAGAAGAAGAAAGAAGAAAAAAAGAATAATCAAGTGGACAAGTGTGTGCAGACCTAATGTACTGCCACAGTCATATGTCACAGCATATCTCAAAGGACTTTAGTAGTCAGTAATCAACAATTAATCCCAGATCACATGATGCAGTACAATATGCAGCAAAACAAAACTGAGAAAACTGGGTTCTGAGCACAAGACACAGCATAGCATGTTAGAAAGACATAGGCTAACAGACCTACCTAGCCTAGTCCACCTGACAAGACCAACATTAGACCATCAGTGACGAAAACCCAAGACCCAAGGACAAGAAAAGCCTTACAAGGAATGAAAGATGGAAGAAACCGTGGGCAGGGTACTTAAAAGAGAGATCCTCCACCAGGATGGCTAAGCATGCAGCATAAGGGGCAATAAAATGGACAATGACAGTGAGATAAGGGAGTCAATGAAACAAAGTGATAGCCTACATGATGAGGCAGAAAGATGGGACTTTGGCCAGCTAGGTCAGCGCTGCCGTCCACTGCCAGACCAATCTCTGCATGGTGCCACAGGTGTCTGTAAGATACTGTAGGAAAGACAAGCAGACAGCCACACACACACACAGCTGCTCTAAGCACAGCCCACACACTCGAAGGAGACTTACTCAGCAATGTGCACAGTCATACAGACTGCAGACAGGCAGTGAGGGTTATGATGCAACAGTTCTGTAAAAGTGCAACCTAGCTTCCAGACTGACACCAAATCTCTTCAGCTCATTAAAGAAAGTACAGCCTGTTGAGCTGTCTGCATTGCTCCATGACATCTGTGTTATTTGCCCATTTAAACGTATGGGGCCCAAGATAGCAATGACCAGGAACTCAGGAATCACAAAGAATTCAGTGACATCCCTCCAAAAACCAGTCATATGTTTGTCTTTCACCCAAAACCTCTAATTTGTTCTCAGTACACCAGTCATTAAGGGCAGCATCCTCACCTTTACAGGCAGGTGCTTACAGGATCCAATGAAGTTATTTCTGTTTTGTCTAGTATGAACAGAGTTGGTTTTCCATGAAGGCAACAGGCCAAAAACAGTGTCATGATCACAATTTCATCCTTATGTTTTATATAAAATGACACAAACATATTTCTGGAAAGATCATTAGGGCTTTTGATGTGATGATGTTTGAAACACTGGTTATGTAGCGGTGTTTTTTTGTTGTTTTTTTTTTTGCGTCAGACACTAAATTTTTTTCTGTAATAGCAATATATAGCGATGGCTAGTCAATAGAAACAGTAGTGACTCCATACCCATATTTGTGTCAGCGAATATTGCACTGACCAGTGAGTCATTGTTATGAAACACAGGCAGAGAGAGAAAGGGTGGTGTGAGTTTGGCTTCTGTCTTTCACATCTAAAGTAGAGCACTTGGTCTAAGTGCCTTGCATAAGGGCACTTTCCCAGTGTGTCTAGTAAATCAAGTCACTGTCAGAGTCTCAGCTCTGTGACCTTTCTGCTGTACTGACACTTATGCAGAGGTTACTTTGTTGTTTTGTGTTTTGGAGAGTGTAGTAATGACCAGAGGGCAGAGTTTGGTTTTTGTTTTTTACTGCAGGTGAACTGGTAGGCTGGACACGTTACTGCATCACTGATTCTGCCTTGTTTTGTGGGAAGATGAGGCTTCTATTATTATAATGTAATTTAACACAGTTCAAAGTTTTTTCTTTCCTAAGCCATAGACTTAAGTCTTAATTAAATTTTCTAATGTACATTGAGCTGATTTGCTGTATTGCTGTGGAAGAATAGTCCTGAGAGAGTGAGACAAGTTGGCTGGAAGAGAGATTCTGATGTGGCAGTGAAAATGAAACTGTGATATGGGTTTTTTCCTTCTTAGTGAGGCTGTTTAGTAGCTGTCTGTTTCTCTGTGTGTTGATGACAGCATGTAATGAGCAGTTTGATGATGAATAACTCAATACATGGGCTTTTTTTTTATCATTAATCTGTTATGACTCATTAACATCATCACTACCACACTTGCTTCTTCGTAGTGTGTGTGTGTGTGTGTGTGTGTGTGTGTGTGTGTGTGTGTGTGTTCTAGTGCATGTGTTGTCTGCGTTGAGGCACTGAGACTGGTGGAGCAATGATGCAAACCAGCGTAAGCTTTTCAGTGTTGATAAATACTGACTGGACTGTGAAGAGAAATTTTCTAGGAATTGCATGCATTTGACTTTTTGGTGGGTTTTCCCTCTGAGATCAATATTTATTTCTTCTTTTTTTCAGATGAAGTGCTGCTTGCTTCAGCTGTGTGTGTGTGCCGTTTGGGTCTGTGTTGAGGTATTGATGTTAGTTAGAGGCTGATGTAGTCACACAGTGACTGAACAGCAGATAGCTGATGCTCTGAATACAGAGGGCTGTTTTGTTTTATGCGTACTATCTGCCTCTCTGTCTCATTCCCTCTATCTATCTTCAGCATCTTTCTGTCGCTCCCTCTATTGATCTTTGCACACACACAGTCTTTGGATTGTATGCATGCATGTACACATGCACACCATGCACACAGTGACTCCATGGAGGACTAATTGTCTGTGCATGTGCGCTTTTGTTTGTTTGCATTTTCTCTATGAATACTGTATGTGTGTGTTTGTGTGTATGTACAGTATGTGTCTTTGTGTGTGTGTGTGTGTGTGTGCGTATGTGTGTTTGTATGTATAGTGAGTGTGTCTGTGTATTTAGTTTGTATACCTGTGTGTGTTGCTGTGCCTCCAGCGTTGTCTATTCAGTATTCAGCTGTGAGACTGGGTGCTTCGTCACCACCGGCTCCTGGTTTTTACCCTGCAGGCTCTGGGACCAATCACGATCCACTCCCGGATCTCAGCTCCTGGATTTGCTGGATCTGAGATGCAGACATCACAAGCACAAAAAGCTGCACTGTGGATCTGTAGTAACACCATTTCTTTCTTTCTTTTTTTTTTTTTTTTTTTTTTAATTATTATTGGTAGCTTCGTAGCACCCTGTATGGTTCTTTAACTGGTCATTTGATATGATATAACATACCCTCAAGTTTCAGCTGACAAACACCGCTATAACCCCGTAGCTCTTCTGTGATTTCACATTCTAAGCAAGGATCAGGACCTGTCTTTTATGTAAAGCAAAATTGAACTTTGGCAGAATGTAAGGTCGTATAATTACCTGGAAGTTATATGAGTGCACATTGTGGTGAATTATCCTGTTCTGTGAATCCATTATGAATCCAGTGTTTGTATCTCTCCACTCACTTACGTAGCATTGCAAAACCAACTCCCAAAATAATACTTTCAGCACATAAACAATTTTTTCTGTGTTATTAGAGTTTTTTGTGAAAATACTATCAGGTTGTTTGTTCATGGTGCAAGATAACTATGTGGGCAGTAACTGCAGGCGCCATGTGCTGGATACATTTTTAAAAATTCAAATAGGAAAATAACAAATAGACAGTGTTTTAATTTTCTCAAAAATGGGCACTCCCATATTGCCATTTTCCAATCACTTGCTAAAAGTATTTGTTTGTTTTGCTACTCTGTGGAAGGGAATGGCCATGGAAAGCCCGGACCAACTAATGACAATACTTCACCACCATGTGGACTTACATCACACCCAGGAACTATACAGCCCAACGGTACCAACGTTCAGTTTGCTTCAACCTTTAGTTTAGTCCCACTGAAACCTTGTGTTCCCCTTCTGTTAACCAGTATTTTTTTTTACTGAGAACATAATCATATTCCATCCTGCTTCACAATCAGCTAATATTTTGGCTAATACTTCACTTACCTATGGGGATCATTAAAGTTTCATCTAATCTTAAGTGACTGCTCACATCCTGGAACCACAGCCTCCTACTGTCAACTACTGAGTAGCTCCACTGGTGCAGCTGGTATTGAGTGCCTGGCTGAAGGGCACATTGCACTCTTCCCATTGTCTGTACGGATTCAAACCCCATGTCCCTGTGTGCTTTTGGAAGAAAGACCAGGCCAAAACGGCAGCAGCATGTTAACTTACGGCTGAAATGTGAATAGTTTGATACACAGCTAGCCGTGTTATGTCCTTTACATCATCCATCAGTCTGCCGCTGAGGCAATTTAGTTTTCTCAGCTCACATTTTCTTGTTTCCCCATTATTGGTGATTTTCTCTTTTAAAAGACTGCAGTTGGGACAGAGTGTGATAAACAGATTAGATATGGACGATTATATGATTATGATTATGATATTCACATACACACAGACACAAACACAAACACAAACACACACAAACACAAACACACACTGGCCCCATGGCATAGAGATAATGATGTGAAGAGGAATGCACACAAACACAGTAAAGTGCACACACAGCAGTACACACATAGATTCAGTTTAATTCAATCGAGTTAAATTCAATTAAATTCAGCACAATGTAGCTGTATTTATCCCATATGGAGCAATCAAAAGAATGAAAATAAAGGTAAATTGTTAAAAAAAGAAAATGCACATAACAAAAAGAGATGACACAGAACAGATTACCATGCACACTCATACTCTCTTTTTCTGTCTCACATGCACTCTGGACATGGACAGTTATAGGACAGTGGGCAGGAGTGTGGGTAAAACATCCTTTCTGATTGCCAGTCAATAGAAAAAGACCATGCTTGAGTTCAAGTTATACATCAAGACATCCTGACCCTGCACCACCTGCCTGTATGCTGTTAGGAAACCATCCATATGAATGGGCTAGGTGACAAATTTACAGTTGACTCCGGCTGTTCATAATTTAATTCCAGACTGGGATGCGAGGCAGTCTGGTGATCCTATCAGCTGTGATACAGCCAGGCAGGCAGGACAGACATGACAGACTGCTAACCTAATTCTATCCAGCTGCCTCACTTCCCTACATCACCAAGAAATGAAGATGCAAGGAATGCTCTGGACACAAGTGTTTGTTATAGTTTGCCCATAGACACACAGAGAGGCGAGGGTAGGAAAAAGCAAACACATGACACCCTTTTGTCCCCAGGAAACAGGAAAGGCTGTTTGATAGGTTGATTGTTGGGACACTATGGTTTCGACTGCACTCCTTAATACTGCCCTGGAGAAACATTTGCTTTACACAGCAAACTATGAGTTGGTCTATTAATGGTGATGCCTTTGTTGACCACAGAAACAGAATATTGTAAGGTAGCTGTTTCAACTTAAAATTCATATAAAAATTGAGGAATTTTCATTATACGATATACAGTATAAATGATTATATTGATTTATGATATATCTTTAGCATCCCGCACGATTTTCAAAATGGTTTGTTGCAATGTCAAATGTGAGTAAATAGTTGTACATGGGCCAAACGTTCAAATTCACTAGTGAATCAACTGAACCAGTGTTAGATCGAATATTTACACTTAAGTGTTTCCAACTCTTTACTAAGAAGAGAACAGAGAAGTGACTGGATGACTTATTTTCCATATCCCTGCTCTCAACGAAAGGATGAATGCTGCGCTGGGTATGATAAAACTCTTTTGTTTAGTCAAACAAGCCAAGCAAATTGGAATCAGCCATGTTTCATTTGTCACCAGCAACACTGCATAACCCTGCTCCCCATGGCCAGGAAATGTTGCCAGGTTTGTTACCAGTCATTCTTGAGTAATAATGTTATTGGGGCGTCTGAAAGTTTAAAGATTTGTGTTGATGGTTTTTTCCATACACGTGCTGGCCTGGCTCTACTCGATTTGACTTGGTGCATCAACTCAGCGCAGCTGGGATTTGCGTTTCCATGACAACAGCGCTGCCCGCTTGAAAGTGTGTCTTTAAATGGCAGTGCCCCGCAGTCACTTTATGGGTGCATTAGCTAGTTTTTCCTCCCTTCTCTTGCCCCACAAAAATATTTTATTTTTAAAAAATCCTCAAGACCAACTTGAAATTGCTGCTTCACATGAACAGTCTCTTGGCTACAGTGCTACAAGTGAGGGATTCCCTGATTTTTTTTTTTTTACCCATTGATAGATTACAAATTAAGGCATGAGGGTTAAACAGAGCCATAGGTGGCTCTGTTTCAGAGCTGCTTAATTTCTCTCTGACCAGTGAATGACAATAAAGCCTCTGACATCTGGCGTGCTTTGGCCCCGAATGCCCCCCTCCCCAGTCCCCTGCTGGCCTGCACTCACATTACCCAAAGCCCAACCGTGCTTAAGCGCGATTGCCTCTGGTATGCACATCATCACTAGGGCTGTAGCGATACACTAATCTCACGATATGATACAATACACGATATTCAGCTCACAATACGATATATATCACGATATTCGGCCAATGATACGATTCGATATGATTCAATACGATTCGATACACTTACATCATTTTCTGAAAGATTTTAAAGGGACAGAGTGATTTTGGTGACATCTTGTGAGTGTTACATTGACTTGGATTGAATTAATTGAACTGAAAACTGAAAGCATCAATCAACCGGGCCAGAGCGGGGGAAGTGTACTGTGCTTCAGTACGGAACGGAGCGCTCACACTAGTCAAATAATCCGCATGTTGGGGTCAAATGTGCTTGGACACGGCACAATCTTGGTAATGTGAGTAGCCCCTTAAAATGGCATTAGAAATGCAAATTAACAAATAATGTTTCAACCAAAAATGTATGTTTAAAAAAATGAAGGATTCAGTTGACATTTGTAGTACCCCCGCAAGATTTGCAAAATGGTTTGCTGCAGTGTAGAGTGTAGGCAAACTGTAGTAAACAGGACAAAGATTTCAGAAAATCACTGGTATGGTCCTTTAACAAGGTTAAGGAGTTAGAGTTCCCACTGGGACCACCCATGCTAAAAACGCATGCAGCCATGAACCTGAAGATGCTGTACATGAAATCGTTGCTTACCTCACTTGCTCCATTGCCCCTCTCTGTTTTCTCTATAGTGCGTTTCATTGACATCAGTCATGTTAGTAGCACACATTAAATGGGACTCCTCACGGCCAGAGTCATAAGAGGGGGAAGTGGGATGATGCCAGAAGCTTCACCCACCAGTGTATGTGCCGTAACACTGATACCCTGAAACACTGATTTACTCGGCTAAATAAATAACCAGGACACGCTCATTTTTTCTTAGTTTGTTTGCCTGACTCTTTATCTGATTTCACTCAGATGTCTCATTATTATTACTTTGTCCATTTTGGTTCCTCCCATTTAGCCCACTGTGACAGATGAAGGATAGAAAGGCTGTTGTTATTTTTTTTTTTTTTTCCATAGTTTACAGTTTTGGGTCAGTGGGACAGATTATGTGTTTAAATCTGTTGTAGGCCTGCCATACGTGTGCACTTAAATGATCATAAAACATTGTGCATATTTTTAATCTGTGTTTGTCATATTTTTTCTGGTTAGATTTTTGGGCAAGTTGTTTGAAGAGAGCAGGGTGTGCTGTCCCTGTGGTTCATGATTGCTGGTGCAGTGCAGTTTCTGAGCTGCTGAGTGAGCTGTCTGCAGCCAGACATGTGTCTATACTAATGTTAAAATATAGGCTAAGCTGGCATTTCATGTGAACTTCTACTGTAACATCTGAAAACCCAAAACACTGATGTGAGTGGTTTTCAGATGAACTGAAGGTGATGTATGTACGGTAAATCAGACCTCTCAAAAAACTGATTCAACCCTGTAGTGATACTGAGTTCTCCGTAACCGCCGCAGTCAAAAGGGTTGTTAAGCTGCAGTGAAATATTGTGTGTGTGTGTAGCATCTCATTAGTTAATGAACCAGGACTCTCTGGCATCAGTGTTGTATTTAACCTGAAGGAACCTCTTCAGTCTCTTTACTGACGCTGTGAGGGACTTTCCACTGGAGAAGGTAGAAGTGTGTGTTCTGACTTGAGAGATTACAGATCAGAGAGAACGTCATGTACCAGGATAGTGACATAATGACTATCTGACCTCAGGTCTGTTTCTAACCTGCGGGAACCTCTTAACACTCCTTATTGACAACTCAAATCACCAAACTAACTTTTCCCTTTGGATAGCGTTAAGTCAGCATCATGTGTGCCATGATTCTCAAGGACTCCCATTTTATTTGATAATAGTAAAGTTTGCACAACTATTGCCCATTATATAACATCGTGCAGCAACAGAGTTGAGTTCGATAGTTGAAGAGCTCAATGACATGATGATTTCAGTTCCAGACATCCCTTTATTTGTTGTATTCATCATGGATCACTTATGTAAGGAAGAGCTGGCAAAGACAGCAGCCGTGTGCCTTGTTCCACATATGAAACTAATAAAAAATATTTCAATAGTTTGATTGATGAATGGATGGATGAACAAACCAAGTGCAGTGAATGATGAATTCCTCTTTTGTATTTGACCTGAATATTGCGGAGTCCTTGGCCTCAGCGGAGCAGAAAGAGAGACTTTGTTCAGCGGCACACTTGGTGAACAATCCGCTCTTTTGGCAAAGTAGAGCAAGGCTACTGGAAACTGGAACAGTGCTGAAAAACACTCTCCTCTTGTTTTCCTGGGTCAGTAGCAGCAGATTTAGACCTGATCAACGCCCCGTGCTCCTACAACACTGCAGATAGTGTCAACCAATGATTATGTTGTAGGCTATCTTGTGCACTGTTGTGTGTGATAGATAATGTTGGCCTTGCATGCAGAATCTCCCTCGGGAAGATGAATGATGTTGTTTTGTTTTTGTTTTATTGTATTCACAGTCCTTGTTTTCTTCCTCATTAATCAGAGAGAGCCAGTTACCCTTTACATAAATTCTGTTTCATAACATTTCTAATTCCTGAGTAAGAGATTCACAAACACTTATTAAAATTTTATGTCAGCCTTTATCAGGTGCTCATAAGATACTTATGTGTTATAGACAAGAGCAAACACTCTGCAGTGATCTCCACCTGTGCAGCTGAGCTTTTTGTCTGTTTAACGTTGAAGTGAAAACCAGGTTTTAAAAAAAGTATGTGGTTTATTTGATAGATTCAGACACAGTACAATACACTGTACACAGATAAGCTGACAGCTAACACTTATTATATGCAAATGTCATAGGATATAGCTGATATTAACTTGCAACACCCATCCCTCGAAGTGCTTTTGTGACAGTAAGATATTAGAACAGTAAAACACTAAAAGAAGATGAAAGAGAACAGAAAATAAAATAAAGTACAGTAAGGTACAATAAAACATACACTTAGCGATAACATAGCTACAGAATTAGAGATGGACAGCTGTATGGCTGAAGACTAAAAGTTGACTAAAAGTTGAAATTTTTAATGTTATATTCAGATGTGATCACTGAAATATAATTGTACATTTTGTTATTTGTTATAAGTGAACCTCAGTTCAGTTAATTTAGGAGTTGGATTTTTTTTCTGCCTGCTGCAGTAATGAAAAATTAATGTTCCATCATTAAGGAAATGAACTGAACTAGATGGTAAATATTTTAATTGTTTACTATTTATTGGCTCCAGCACTGGCTTGAGACATAGGACAGGACATGTGTCATACAGTGAAGCATCAGTAATACAGTAGTGTCCACATTGTTGTGAAATACCTGTAGGACTGTATGAGAATCTTTGAGAAGATCGAGGGGACGTATAGGGGCTGCCGTCATGAATACCAATGTTCACTTTCTACTGCCTTCAAATTACACATAAAATGTACCCGACAAGCAAGGACGTCACCATGTCAGCCTTATCCATGAGTGTGAGTGTGTGTGTGTGTGTGTGGATGTGTTTGTTTGCAGATAACTGCTTCTACATTTCAAGCTTATGTGTCTGCATGTGTGTCTGTACTGTTTCTGATTTTGTGTTTTAGTGCATTTCGAAGTTTATGTGCATGGACACGTGTGCACTCTCTTTCTTGTTTGGGAGATGGTGGCACACACACACACACACACACACACACACACACACAGAGTGACATATGGCAGGGGTCCCACCTCTCCTTCTGTCTGTGTCCCTGTCAGTGTAATTTACTGGAGGACATCTCACAGTGGGAGCAGAGCAGTGGTGTCTGCCCAGCTCCATGTCCGACACTGACAGTAACCAGCATCACGGCTCTCTTGGGGCGGCGGCGCAGCTCAGACTTAGAGCTGTTTCCTCGCAGCAAGAAGGACTTGGGTTTGATTCACAGTCCCGGCCTTTTCTGTGTGAAGGCTGCAAGTTGTCTCTGTGTCAGCTTTGGTTTAGCTAATTGTCCGTTAACCAAACCAAAGCTGATAGACAGATAATGAATTGATCAATTTTCATCATTTCATCATTCTTTGTTTCATGTGTTTATAAAAAGAATATGACATTTCTTTGGGCTCTTGTAGCTTGTGATTTGTCATTAACTTTTATAGAATAAATGACTAGTTTCCTCCCACAGTTCAAACTTGAAAATAGTATGATCTTGAGCATGTCTGTGTATATCAGACTTATGAGGGACCGGTGACCTGCCTGGGTTGTTTTCCAGCTTTGTTTTCAGGGGATCCTCAGATAGCTCTCAGTCTCCAGTCCCCCTGAAAAAGAATAAGTAGAGAAGGAAAATGAATGATACTTCATCAGTCCCATCAATTGTCTTTTCTCCTTCCATCTTCCATAGAAAGGTGTGAGGTCCAGTTGTAGGGTCCAGAGTTTTGCTCAAGGACACCTCAGCAGGGAGGATGTATGTTAATATGAGCCTTGAACCCAGCTCCTCTTGCCCATACAAACTGTCATCAAGGATGACATGCTAACCTGTAGACTGCTGGAGGGCCGGCCACTGCGGGTATTGAACTCGAGACAGCAACTTACAAACATGTAGTTGAAAACAAAATAATAGAAAACAATTGTAAATGTTAGCATAGACCAAAATATAAAAGCCAAACATGGAAAGTACAATAATAATCGAGAATTTCCCTGGTTGGGATCAATAAAGTATATCTATCTATCTATCTATCTATCTATCTATCTATCTATCTAATAATTTTAAAAAATCATTACAGAGAAGCTGTTCTGTGATGAGGTGAGGAGGATAGTGATGATGCCAGCCAAAGCTCCTTATGCAGGTTGCTCTTAAGTTAAGAACTGAAAAAACTGTGAGAGTTTTGTTTCATTTTTTTATTTATGTATTTATGTATTTTTTTTTTTTATCCTTTATTTAACTGGGTAAATGTTTCATTGAGATTATAGCGTCTTTGCAAGAGATACCTGGCCAAGAGAACAAGACTTTTAGACTGGGTGTCCAACAACTTGACTTCCTGACTTCCTTTATAGGCTATTTCCAGATGAAAACGTTATGTTCTGGGGCATTTGCAAAATTAAATTCAGAAACACAATGGAAATGTCAGGTATGAGTGTTTTATGACAATCCAAATGCGTTTAATGGCTCAGTAGGTATTAAAAGTGTCAAGTGTCAACTCAAACCACCCAAAAGACCCATGCTGAGGTTTTAAATTCAAGGTAAGTGCTGTTGGCAAATCACTCTAAAAGTGCCATCAATTCATTAAAACACCTTTCTCTTTATTTTCACAGATGTACTGGCACATAGCAAACTTACAGAAACCACCTGCTGTTGGTTCAGATTCAGAGTGCAGTCCACAGCAGAAGGACACAGAATCTTGAAGGGAGTTGTTGGATGCTTGACAACTAAATAGCCGAGCTCACTGTAAATTTTCCTCTTGGGCTATGTGCAGGTTGACACCCTGGTATTACGTAATATTGATTATCCGCCAGGTTGATTAGCGGTATTGGCAGTGTGCAAAATTACTAGCTTATCAAAAGTAACTCTCTAGCCTAAGTAGAACACACACACTGTTAGAAAGAATTCAAGTCTGTTTAGAGCTCTTAATCACTGTTACAGGAGGGCAGTGTGTTTGCTGTGAATAACTCACATCAGCAGTTTCACGTAAGCCAATTTTTAAAATGCAGGGAGCAATTTGTGGTTTTGGTTATGCAATAGGAATTTAAGAAACACTGATTTTCAATTTTCATCCATGCCAGTTTTCAGCTAGATAATAGTGTTTTCCAGTGGAACAGGCATAACACATCTGCTGTAAACTTATTTTGGTTTTGGAGGGTTGACAGATGATGACAGTGGCTGGTTTTTGATTGGTTTCTGGAACTGCAGTGACCATTCCCGCATTTTGAGGCTAAAGGAATTACAAAGTTGACACATGTAGTGTGACAGTAGATCAGGCCATGAATTATCTATTTATGTCACTGTACAGAAACTGAGTGGCATTGGGGAAATGTAATTACCGGTGCAGCTTAAGCTTTAAATCTGCTGCCTGCTGTGTCAGCATAGAGAGATCAAATCAAGATCATTATTGCACACGGTGTGTACGGTCTAGAACATGCAGCTGGTTCAGAATAGCTCTAGTCAAATTAAGGAATTAGTCAGTAGTTGATAATTTAAGTGGCAAATTTCAGGTAACACACCTTCATCAAAGTTTGACATCACCATTGACCAGAGTGGAAAAGGTGGCCAACCTAAGCTGACATTGTCGCAGTGTTGGCTCCACACAGAACTTGCCACTGGTATAATTTGATGTCTTGCTGGTAAAGTACTGGCCAGCGTCCAAAGGTTGACCAGAGTGTAAGAGAGCTATAAAAACAGACAGATGGACAGAGACAGAGGAGGGGAAAACTGGGGTTAAGACAATTAGGTGAAGGAGACAGAGTGAAAGACTTGGAAAAACAGACAGATGGACAGAAAGGAGGAAGAGAGCAAGTGGGAGGGTGGAGCAATAAGACAATTAGAAAGTGGCGGAAGAGAGAGGAAGGACACGGAGGGAGATTATGAAGAGAGAGGGACGCCTTGAGGACCATAACACCTCCTATCTATCCATATCATGTCTGCTTCCTCACCTGGCTGTTCTTTCCTCCCTTTTTTTCCTCTTTTCTCCCTCCTCATCTCTGTTCTGTCTTTGCTTGCACCCTTACCCCATCGACATTCATGTATCGGGGTTTCTGAAACTTTTTCTGCCTCAAATTTAAAAAAAAAAGAAAAAAACACAGTTGTCTCACCTCAGAATTTCAGGCATCACTTTGTATGTGGCTAAATGTCACTCTTAGGCCTGCAGCCCATTTTGGGTCTCATTTAGAAAGAAGCATTGCATTTACTCCACTGCAGATGTAAGGCATCAGACTTTAGCCGCTGAGGAAGACGCTTCCTCAGCCTTATGTCCACGTGGTTGTGCCCAATGGCAGTGCTGAAGCTGAAGAACTGGCAGATCTTAGTGGTTAACATGTATGATCATCCTAATGTAAATAGATAACAGCTGATACTGGATATTTTGTAGGGTATTTGCTCTCTGATTAGATCATTAAGTTGAATGACTATCACATTTAATTTCAAAGGGCTGTAAGGTTTTTTATAGAGACAAATGAAGAAACAGATCATCGTAAACTGCTCTGCTAAAGTCTAGCTATAGACTGAAGCTGTGAAAGAAAGTGCCATGTTTTTCTTCTTTGAATGGCAGTGCATTGTTCAGGTTGTAGTGCAACCACTCACTAATTGCTGAGGTAGAGAAATATTGTTTTCAGTATAACCTAAAACAGCTTTGCAAAAATGCCAAAGCCACTGGCCTGACTGCAGCACTAATGCTGGCACTAAGACTTAACACCTGATTTTTACATTGGCTACTGTATCGCCATATAAAAAGGAGATAAGGAAGTTGGTTTATATTACTACCTTAGTAGAAATACTGTCCTTTAGCTAATTCAGGTGTCCTTTTTGAGCATGCATTGATTGCAGCCAGGTAAATGCTTACCCCAGCTGTAATCCTTGATAGCATGAATATCACTGAGCGTCACTGACCAACTCTGTTTATGAAGTGTTTTAAAAATGTACTAATTTATGTGTTGAATAAAAACAAAAATACTTTAGGCAGATGTGCGATTTTGTCAGAAAAAAATCACAGGCTGCCAAAGTAAGCTGCTCTGCTGTGATTTTTGCCTTACCCTGACCTTTTTCTTGTGTTGGCCAACTTTATCAATATGAGTTTGCACACACACAACTGATATGTGGCAAAACATTGATGTTAAGGGTCAAACCCAATAAACAGCTTCTTCTTACTCCCTTCAGTGAGACGGGAAATTGGCAATGAAAAAAATGAAAAAAAAAAAAAAAAAAATCATACTGGACAGGGCAATGAGCTATAACAGACAAAGTGAAATTGTTATTGTGAAATGATGAAGAGTTACCTTCTAAAGTGAGTTTTACAAAATAATGCATAAAACGGTACTGTTAAAGGCTTGTAATTTCCTTCAGCTCTCTGTTGATAATGGAGAACTGCAAATATTTTTTTTCCTCATTAGTTTTGTAATATTTTGGGAATACACTGTTGAAATACTGTTTGTCGTAATGTTATTGGCTAATCTGCCCACTGACATTGGCTCTGAATGATTTTTGCCTTGTGATAAACAATAAGCCAGACCATCAGCTTTTGATGTGCAGCCCGTCACTTCCGGTCAGCAGCAGTGTCCTCAGCGGTCATCGTCTGGAGGTTACCTGTAGTCTAATGAGGGCAGTGTGTGTGTGTGTGTGTGTGTGTGTGTGTGTGTGTGTTGGGGGGTGGGTGGTAAACTAGGTGTCTATTTTTACTTTAAGCTGTGCCTTGTCCTAATATGCTCTCTGTGTGATGTGGGACTGCACTGGCCACTACTGTTAGTCTTCATCTCTCTGTGTTCTCTTTCTTGTTAGTTTCTGTCACTCCCTGGTTTATTGTGTACCAAACCTGCTCTTCCTCCTTTTCCTCCTCTTTCTCCTCTTCTTCCTGTTGTTCTCTGTTTTTGCATGGCTGCGTTGCTCTCTCTTTGTGCTGTTCCCATTCTTGGGTATTCTCTGTTTACCCGATGCACCAGATGGTATGTTACACAGAACCTTGTGAGAAGGCATCATCGGAAACTGTTGGAACTGGAAAAGGGCAAACACTTTCAAGAAACACTGTATATCACAGCCTGACGTCAGCCAAGCAGATCAGCAAACCATAAGACGCAGTATGAAAGCGACTAAGAGGAAACAACAATAAGCCGTAGTCTGAGGAGTTTTGACAGCCAGCGTCTCTGTAGCATGTAGTCAGCATGTCAGTAGACAGTGCCTACATTTGAAGGAAAATTTGCGCATCCACTTCTGATATAACTGATGCCATAACCCTGCTAACCTTTATGGGAGCTGCCATTGATGTTGCTTCTCGCTATCGTCACACATAAACCCGCCTGTAGCACCCAGTAGGACACTGACTGGTCCCAGCCACTGAGGTACATCACCTGAATCCTGGCAAGATGGATTCTCGCATGATCATGATCTCGCGGATCCTGCTGCCTCACTAGGGTAACTCTCTGTTACTTATCCCATGTTCTGCATCTCCTTCTCTTTCTTCCTCATCCCTTTTGTCTTTATCAGTATGCTTCACTCTTTCTTTCTCCCAGTTTATCATTTCGTCCTTTGTAATAAATGGAAGCTCTCACCCACTCCTCCTTTTATGTCTCTTTGTCTCTGCCTCTCATTTTCTTCCTAGTCTCTCTTGTACTTATCGCATATCCTTCCCTCTTTTTCAGTCTTTCACAAGCTGTTAATCTGTTTTTTCCAGCCCTCCTCTCTCTCTCTCTCTCTCTCTCTCTCTCTCTCTCTCCCCTCTAGTCATTCCTCCCTTTTTATAAGCCACTTTCACAGTCATGGATTAGATCTGTCTCCAGGCGCACATCATTTTTTTTGGGCAGAGGTCTCCATTTAGAGGAGAATTCAGTCCAAGGCGAGGCTTTACCGAGCATTTTACCCTGTCAGATTGTCACTGTGTTCATCTCGCTGTCCACATATCAGTTTCTCCCTCTCTCTCTCTCACTTACTCTGTGTGTGTGTGTGTGTGTGTGTGTGTGTGTGTGTGTGTTTAGTGTGCCAGGGCTTTGACAACCCCTAATGACGATGGTAGGTAATATAATGTCTGTAAGCACTGCCTTTGTCATTCACATCTCTTTCTCACTCTCTCCCTCCCTCCCTCCATGTACTGAGGGTTTTCTCTCCATTTTTCCCTCCATCCCTCTTCAACAGCAGTAATAATGGAGCTGATGTCATCGTTGCCATGGAAGCGGTGCGGTGACATGGCTGTTTGCGATGGCCTGGTCGTCTAGAGGCCGGCTTCACCCACAGCTCTCTCACTACTGCAGAGACAGTTTCAGAGAGTAGAATAGAATAGAATAGCATAGAAAAGAACAGAACAGAACAGAAACAAACACAGCAGAATAGACTATAATACAACAGAACCTACAATGCTAGACTAGAATAGAATAGGGCAGATAGGTTAGAGCAGAATAGAATGGAATAGAAAAGAATAGAACAGACAAAGCTAGACTGCAATATTAGGTCATAGAGAATATAATGCAACAGGGAATGGAAAAATATTATGTTTTTATATCCTAGTACATGCACAATAAATTGGATTAGTTAACAGGAAAATTGCGTAGGGCAGTACTGACTCGACTAGACTAGACTAGGCTAGGCTACAATAGAATAGAATAGCATAGAACCACCAGAATAGAATAGACAACACCAGAATAGACTAGACTTGAATAAAATAGAATTGAACTGGACAGAACTGGGCACAGCAGAATCGAACAGAGCAGAGAAGAATTGAATAGAACAGGAGAGAACAAAATAGACAATACCAGGCTAGAATAGAATAGAAGAGTCTAGATGTAGAAAAAAAAACTAGAATAGGTTAGAATGAAGATGAATCGTTACATTACTCTCCAGTAGACTTAGATCAATTTAATAGAATAATAGAACAGAACTGAATTGCGGCTTTATTGTCCCAACATGGCAGTGTGCCTCAAAGCTAATTTATGCTTCTGGTGGCCTGTGTGGGATCCACAGCTGTGTGCGTAGGGTCTATGAAGGGTCCCAGCATGGAGCTGGTTTGGGGCACCGTGGACAGTGCCCCAAAAACCAGGACATCTTTAAGGACATCGCTGCCCTTAAAGAAATGCTAAAAGTGAACATTACTGCATCACTACGGCATCGGCTCCGACTCCAGTCAGTCAAGCTGCTCTGACTGCAAGAACCATGAACTGACCAACATCCATAAACACCTCAGACCCTCAGGAGAAGCATGAACCTGCTCTCAGTCTGTGTATCACATAATTTTTCTGGCTTCAGAGCCGGTCACACACCTCAGAACAAAGCTCAGCTCTACTGCCTCAGTAGAATCTGATCTGAGCTCTGCTATCAGCTGGCAGCTTATCACTGACTGAAGGGACAAACAGCAGCTGGAGCCACTAGCAGCTACTATCAGCCACGAGGCACCTCTCCGCTAACCATCTGTCAGCCTCAAACACTGGCTCCATTCACCAAACAATATCCTGTTACACATGCATGCATACACCGGAGCACACAGTCACACACGCACACACAGGGGCACACACAGGGGCACACAGCGAGCTACAGGTGTCACTCCTATTAACAAACACTATGGCTTCCTCTTGAGATGAACAACTTCCCTGAAGTGAAGCCATAGGTCCTGTGTGAGAACACACTGCCTGCGAGTCTCTGGAGAGTATTCCTGATGAAAGACGTGCTGAACTGACTTCAGGGCAGCATGACTCAGGAGGCAGAGTGGTTGTCTGGTCATGGGGGGGCTTCTAGTTCTCTCTGGGTGAATGTGAGGCAGATATTCTCACTGACAATATTATATACCACTATACTTGTATCCACAATAGTATTTGTCATACGGTCATCTTTGTTTCTGTTTTATCTAGTGTCTTGTAAGCCCATATGGGCTGGGCAGCAGAAGGTGCATGACACTTAAATAAATAAATAAATCAAATCAAAAATATATACCAGATTGAGAGTCTGAAGTTCACAAAATTGTCTTCCACATCTGGTCATTGCTTTTGGTTAGATGTGTAGAAGAGACTTTGTTTCAGAAAAAGATGGATGCAAAATTATATTTGGATGTGTCCTGTAAGCCTGTGAGGGCTGGGCATGTAGAGCGCACAACACTGAGATGAAATCCACTCAAATCAATTCATAACACTTGGAGTCCTGAGCTGACCGTCTGGCTGTCTGATTGACCAGCTCCTTTTGCAGGCTGGCAAATTGATTACTTTGCTGGCTGGTTGGTGGATCGCTGGGTGGCTGTAGGATTTGGGTAAATGGAGCAATGGCTGTAGAGCTGTTGCATAACAATAATTATTGAAGCCATTTGAGTTATTGTTTCACTTGTCACAGGGACAGTTTGTGGAAATAAGCCAAATCTTGCATCCAGTCAGCGCGCCACGATATGGTAGCCATGGCACTAAAATTTATGACAGAAATCAATGCCGTGTTATTTGTGCTGGACACAGAAGTGGCAAATACTTTAAAACTTAAATCTTCTCATCTCAGGGCTGAAATTTGAAATTCATTCATTCATTCATTCATTCATCCGCTTCTCTGTCAGGGTTGTGGGGGGTGCTGGAGCCTATCCCAGCACCCACTGGGCAGAAAACAGGGGAAACAGGTGGCCGATCTATCACAGGGCAGACAGACAAACAAGCACATTCACACTGAGGGGCAATTTAGTATCTCCAGTTCACCTGACCTCCATGTCTTTGGACTGTGGGAGGAAACCAGAGCAACCAGCGGAAACCCACACAGACACAGGGAGAACATGCAAACTCCACACAGAAAGGACCCTGGCTGGCTGGCCGGGAATCAGTTGGGTTGCACCGCTGGTGGGGGACAAGATGTTTACGGCTACCTTTTTGTGTTTATTTTGCTTTGTTATTGATTTTTCCTTTTCCTGGGAAAACTTACTACAGTTATTGTTGTTGTCCGCTTGTTGGTTTGCTTGAGAACTGGTTTGATGGCTGACAGGCTGGCTGTCAAGTCAGCTGACTGGTTTTCTGACTGTGTAGGCGTATCAGACGTTGTCTTACCGACTGTTTATTTGCAGTCATTAAGACAATGGAGATCATTGGGATGCATGGAGTGAAGTCAGAGCAAAGTCTTTGTTGTGCTGGTGGAAGTAGAGCTCGTACTGCAGAGGTCAGAGTTCAGACTTAATGAGGCAACTCTGCATATAGAATGATGGATAAGCCCAAACAAGTTTCATGACATAAAGAATATTCAGTGGTGTGTGTGCGTGTGTGTGTGTGTGTGTGTGTGTGTGTGTGTGTGTGTGTGTGTGTGTGTGTGTGTGTGTGTGTGTGTGTGTGTATGTGTGTGTGAGTGAGAGAGAGAGAGTGATACAGTGCTACAGTATCTCAGCTGAGCAGGCATGTGTTGTGTACATCCAGCGGGATGCGGATGTAAACTGTTAGGCTGATATGTCAGATATAGGACAATGTGTGTGAGCAAGTATGTATCTTCATACAGCAGGTAGTCTAACCAGGCCACAGTAATGAAACCAGGACTCCACACACACACACACACACACACACACACACACACACACACACACACACACACACAGTATATCTACACTCACATTGAGAGAGAGTCCTGCTGAGTCTGGATGTTCTATATATACAGTGTAAATTGAGTCAAACTTTCTCTCTCCCTCTAGGTGAAGAGGCAGTGTGTGGGCCAACAGCTTTCTTGCCTTTATTCCTCTGTCCTCCTTCTTCTCTCCTGTCCCTTTGTCCTCCTCGCTCCCGTCCTCTCTCTCTCTCTCTCTCTCTCTCTCTTTCCCTCTCTCTCTTTCTGTGATGCTGGGCTGTGGGTGAGTGTCTGCCCATAACCAGACTGAAGCTGGGGAAGTTAAAGGTGGTGCGGCGGCAGCTGCTGCAAAGGTACACAACAACTCACATTACCACCAGCAAGAGGTACAGATTATTCCTGTGACTTGAGGCAATTTAAACAATATATTTTTTTCCTTTTTTGACCAACTTTTTATTCATTTTCCACAAGTATATATACATGAATGCAGTCATAGACAGAGCCAGAGTCATAGAGCCAAACATGCAAACTAGCCTAAGTCTTCTCTCCCACCCTCCCTGCCTCGCCCCATCCAACCACCATCTGCCTCTTGCTACTTTTTGAATTGCCTATATGTTTTAAGTCTGAGATCATGGATGAGTCTTATTTTACAAAATATAATAGATACACTGTATTACATAACTGCATAGAGATTAAAGAAAAATACATTTTAAAAAATGGAGTACAGTATCTGCCAATTTTACATTTAAGACTCTTATCAAAGCAGCCGACAATTCTAGTCCCAGTACACCATGGAATAAGACTACCTGCTGGTTAATTTATGATATGTGTGGGGATTTCCATCTGACAGTAGGGGTTTTCTTGGCAGCAGTCAATCCAGCTTTATACTGCACTGACTATTCTTGTGACTTGCCTGGAAGAAACCTTCACAGACAGTACACATGTTATTATTATTATTATTATTATTACTGACTGCCGTGGAAAATGGGCAGTAGGTTGGTATAATAAGTAGGATGAAGGTCAAGGATTAGTCCATGAGTTAGATGGAAACTAGTCCTGATGAGGTTTGACAAAGCTATAAGTAGGCCCATAAATCAGTGTCTGAAATACACACAAAACAAAACATTTCAAAATTTTGCACATATGAAGGCTCATTTTCAGACAAAAACACCTGTACCTGAAATTCATCATTTAATATCTAAAATGTAGGGTATAAAAAATCTTTAAAAGTGTCATTTTGGCTGTCAAGGCCATGAGTTACACACTCCAAAATTTGTGTTAGTCGTTGTTTTATAAGTACAGGTCACTTTTATTAGATGGTGGATGTGTCATTTTGAAGCAAAGGCCTTTCCAAAATACTCTCTTCAGATAACTGATCATGATTAAATTTAACATGTTAATTAATTAATTAATTGTTAATTGCCTGTGCCAGGTATGAACACCAGCCATTTGTCTCCTGTCTGGCCGGCCTCTATGGTTGCCAATGGAGACGCTATCAAAGAGCCAGAGCACAGCCAGGGGAGTGCTGCTGCAGCAAGGTACGCGCGCGCACACACACACACAAACACACACACACACACACACACACACAGAGGGAGAGAGAGAGAGAGCACAGGAGCACCATCTACTTTGAAGCGGTGTGTTTAGTTTGGTCAGTTTGCTGATAGTGCAGAGTGGACTGCAGCGTGCCGAGTATTGATTCCTCGGCGTGTCTTCCCGTGTCCCTGCCTGCTGACTCCAACAGCCAATGTTACCAAAGCCCTGCTTTTTCCTGGAAAATATCAGCACATATCTGTTCTGTCAGCTCGTATCAAAATATCCTGCATCTGCATGCTTTCAGTAATATGAGAGACTGACTTCTGTCCTCCAGAGAGTGTATTGTCAGTGAGTTGCTGTGTTTTGGTAAAGATGATGAGTATAAATCCGTTCTGTTAAGACTGGAATAGTTTTTACAATCCTTAAAACCTTTTACTCATACATTTCTCATGTTTGTGTTACTCATCAGAAATCAAAATGCACATCAGAGGTTCAGTAGTTAATAATTCAAAGAAAAGATTTTATTTGTTCCTGTCGTGTAGTAAACCATTTTGTCATTCTAAAGCTCTGGGTGCCAAGATCAATAATCAAAGAAAAACAAAAAGAAAAAAAGTCTCCCCCAGTGTTGTTGTTTTTCCATATTTGGTCATATTTTCCAAAATGCCTGCAAAGACATTTTACCAAGGAGCCCAACACCATACAGACGGATACATAAACTCTTTCCAAGTACTACCTGCTAAATGAGATAACAGTGAATTGGTGTTATTTTTCATTCCTTTCTACTTCAGGTGTGGAAGTGGTAGAAATTAAATTTAACATCCACGCTAAAGCAGAAGTCCCATTTGTTTTTCCTACAGCTCTTGACATCTCAATCAATTTGTTAACACTAACAACTCTGTTGCACAGTGTAACCATAAAACGACACATCTATTGCTTTTACAGTCATAGTCCTGACCATATGAGATATAAAATGTGTCTGTCCCAATATCTATTTTTATGGCATTTTGCTTTCTACATTGTTATTACAGCAATTTGTGGAGGATTGGTATAATACAGTTTCTCTCTCGCGCTCTCTCTCTCTCTCTCTCTCTCTCTCTCTCTCTCTCTCTCTCTCTCTCTCTCTCTCTCTCTTGTTCTCTCGCTGTGTGCATGTGTGTGTGTGTGTGTGTGTGTGTGTGTGTGTTTGTGTGTTCCAGGTGGAGTGTGGCAGTTTTGGCCTCCTGATCCTCACCTTCTTCTTGAGTTTTGTCTTCCTCTACTTCTGGAGCGAAGCTCAAAATGACTACAATGACTTTGACTGGTAGGTCAGACACATGTACATATTAATACATTTTTGTACCTGTTTCAAAACACACATTTACCTCTGTGGCATTTGTATATATCAGGATGTCTTTTTACGTGAAGGAAACACTGAATTACTTAATCATTCTCCCAGTGGCTGAATGAATAAGCAAATGATGACCAATCCACTAATCTGACTGCATGTCTTGTGTGTTAGCTGTTGAGTGTGCTGATCTGTGCGTTGTTGTTCTTCTCCTCCAGGTTTAACTTTGGGACTCTGGGCTTCTGGTTCCCCTGGTCTCTTGTTATACTGGTCGTCGCTGCAGCTCTCTTCACCTATATCGCCCTGCTGCTGGTACAGTTCTTACATACAATTTTCCTTTTTTTTTTTTTTTTTTTTTTAGCTTACCTTAGCATAGACAGTGATGAAACATAGAAACAAACTAATAAAGAACTGTTAAAATATCATAATCAACACACAGAAAAGGGAGATAATTTATTAGTTTCTGTGGCTGATATTAAACCAAAACCCATAATTCTTATAACGACAAAACTAATGTATGGTAAAGGGTATATGCAGGTGTGCAGACTACACTTCTCTCTTTATCTACACACTTTCGTTACACTAATCTATTGAATCAGTGTCAACTACTGAGGATGAACGAGGGGCCTTGTGGCTGGGCAGTGGGCAGTTCAAATCCCCAGATGGGCTGGGATAAACTGGGTGGGAAACTGGAAGGGCAGCTCCCAGGTGTAAGTGTGAAGCTTTAAAATAGCATTTGGCCACAGTCACCTCAAACTAGATCTATAAAGGTTTAAAAAAAAGCCTCACTGTATGTTGGATACTGTGAGGACAGCACAGACACAGCATGTGACACTTAAGGATGCACTAAATCTGTAAATGTTGTGCAGGTGTTGGCAGTGTGTCTACTGTCTGAGGGACAGAGGCTGTATCTTCACTGGAGCCACAAGGTATACACATACACACACACACATTGCCAGATGGTTCTTTGTATTTTCTGAATCCTCTATGAATACACTATATTACCAAAAGTATTCGCTCACCCATTCAAATCATCAGAATCAGGTGTCCTAATCACTTGGCCTGGCCACAGGTGTATAAAATCAAGCACTCAGGCATGCAGACTGTGAAACAAGACATTTGTGAAAGAATGGGCCGCTCTCAGGAGCTCAGTGAATTCCAGCGTGGAACTGTCATAGGATGCCACCTGTGCAACAAATCCAGTCGTGAAATTTCCTCGCTCCTAAATATTCCACAGTCAACTGTCAGCTCTATTATAACAAAATGGAAGCGTTTGGGAACAACAGCAACTCAGCCACGAAGTGGTAGGCCACGTAAAGTGACGGAGAGGGGTCAGCGGATGCTGAAGCGCATAGTGCAAAGAGGTCGCCGACTTTCTGCACAGTCAATTGCTACAGAGCTACAAACTTCATGTGACCTTCAGATTAGCCCAAGTACAGTACGCAGAGAGCTTCATGGAATGGGTTTCCATGGCCAAGCAGCTGCAGCCAAGCCACACATCACCAAGTGCAATGCAAAGCGTCGGATGCAATGGTGTAAAGCACGCAGCCACTGGCCTCTAGAGCAGTGGAGACGCGTTCTCTGGAGTGATGAATCACGCTTTTCCATCTGGCAATCTGATGGACGAGTCTGGGTTTGGAGGTTGCCAGGAGAACGGTACATTTCAGACTGCATTGTGCCGACTGTGAAATTTGGTGGAGGAGGAATTATGGTGTGAGGTTGTTTTTCAGGAGCTGGGCTTGGCCCCTTAGTTCCAGTGAAAGGAACTTTGAATGCTTCAGGATACCAAAACATTTTGGACAATTCCATGCTCCCAACCTTGTGGGAACAGTTTGGAGCGGGCCCCTTCCTCTTCCAACATGACTGTGCACCAGTGCACAAAGCAAGGTCCATAAAGACATGGATGACAGAGTCTGGTGTGGATGAACTTGACTGGCCTGCACAGAGTCCTGATCTGAACCTGATAGAACACCTTTGGGATGAATTAGAGCGGAGACTGAGAGCCAGGCCTTCTCGACCAACATCAGTGTGTGACCTCACCAATGCGCTTTTGGAAGAATGGTCAAAAATTCCTATAAACACTCTCCTCAACCTTGTGGACAGTCTTCCCAGAAGAGTTGAAGCTGTAATAGCTGCAAAAGGTGGACCGACATCATATTGAACTCTATGGGTTAGGAATGGGATGGCACTTCAGTTCATAGTATGAGTAAAGGCAGGTGAGCGAATACTTTTGGTAATATAGTGTATGTCCAACTATGTTCTTGTCACAGTTCAGATCAGTGTCTGGTAAATATTTTCCCTGGTATCATGACTGTAATGTCTTTTCTCTGCATTATTCTGCCTGGTTTGTGTTAGATTGGCATCGTGGTGACGTTGGTGTTTTCCGTTGCGGCCACTGCCGTCCTGTCTGACCTCTGGAGCAAAGAATGGAAAACCCTTCTCCTCTCCCTGCAGGTCGGCTAAGACTGATGTTAATCTGAGACACTCTAGCCAATAACAGGAGAGCATTTGCGATGTCCTCAACTCAGAAAATAAATTGCACTGACTTCCACTAATGTGCCCTATTTTGTTGAAAATTTGCATAGTGTTTTCCTCTAACAATATTATTGCTGAGTGAATTAATTTGACCATTAATCCTACTTCCCATGGTCTGCACTCTGCATTCTGCTTTCAGATTTTGTTACATAATACATTTATTTACTACATTATTGAAAAGGTCATAGAGTCTTTAAATGCTAACATAAATATGCCTTAGCTATACAGAAACTGTGATTCCTGTTTTAAATTTGGTGTGACATTCTTGATAATTTTCTAACATTTTCATCACATCTGCCTCTTTTCTCTCTCTCTCTCTCTCTCTCTCTCTCTCTCTCTCTCTCTCTCTCTCTCATTTCCTCCATCTCTCTCCTGTGATTGGCTAGGTGACAGCCCCCTTCCTCCATGTGGCTGCAGTCTTGCTAATGACCCTCCTGTCCTGGCCAATAGCTTTGCATTTCTTCCGCATGAACAAAAGAGGTAATAATTTTTGCATTATGTGAACGCCTTTTTTGAATACTGTGCAGTTTATGTGTTACATTTCAGTTTGAGACCCAAATTTGACCTGGCACCAACAACAGTCAGTAGTGGAAGTACACCTTCAGACATTTACTGCTCCTGAAGCCTTAAATATCATGTGGAACCACCAGAAACATACATACAACACATTTTGGTAGCTGAAACGTGGCACAGAAAACAGATTCAGAGCATTGAGTTTGGTGGCTTTGCTGCAGGGCTAATTGTAAATGTAGTAATGTTTCTCAGGAGGGTTTTTTCACTGTGATCACGGCTGCGAAGGTAATGAAGTTGATACCTCAGTAGCACTGAAGTACCCATAATCGCAGCAAAGAACGTCCTTACGGATCTTTTGTCTTACTGAGCTATGTGACTGAAAAAAAAAAAAAAAATAGGAGTGGATGCGACAATCTCTGACTTGCTCTCTAGTTGCTCCCAATATTGGCAGCGTAACCTCCTAACCACAGCCACTTTGTTACGTATCGGTTGAGGCTGGACCCAAATACAGACACAAACACTGAGTGGCTGGTAAAGATGAAGGATTTGTTGGAGAATATAATGTGGCAAGGTAGAAGAGACAGGGGGTTGGATTCCTAGTGTACGATGACTGTGGGAGACCTGCCTGCCTATATAACCCTCTCCGGTGATGTAGGCAGGCAGGTAGGCTGGAGTGGCGTGGGAAGGCAGGGTGACTCTGAAGACCGGAGGAATCGTGGCCACAGAAAGACATAGAGCTCACAAGGAGACAACAAGGCAACATGGAGAGATAGCTTATAACTTAAAACTGGAGTGGCCAAGAGAACATTTACCACTGTAACACGCTGAATGGAGAGGGGCCATGGTTCTCACACTGTTTGGTTGATGAGATGATTTAGGGTGAGGAGGCCACACCCACGCCACACACACACACACACACACACACACACACACACACACACACACACACACACAGACAAACAAACGGGAGGAGGAGAACACAAGAGGGACAGGGAAAAACACAGAGAAACACAAGTGAAAAAACTGGATAGACGGCTGGAGCTGTGACACACATTCTGCTTTTTCCATTTACCTCCATCTGTGTTCAGCTGCCAGAAACTTCACCTTCTTTCAATATGCATTCTGCATTCAGTGTGCACAGTTGGAGCGATTGTGTAAGTGCCCCTTCGTGCAATTATTCGGTGTTTATCTGTAACAGGCAGCACTACCCTAGAGACTGGAGCACTGGGCTTGTGTCCAGAAGGTCACCGGGTTGATTCTCTGGAAAAAACTGGATGGGATAAGTAAATGAGAAATGAACAGGTGATGCTGAGGAAGATCATACAAGCTGTGCCAACTTTTCCTAAGTTTTGTTTCAATAATGTGATTCTCAGTAGAGTGCTAAACCCAAAATCCAATGGGCTTGTTCGAAAAAAATGTAAAAATTTTCATGTCAAGGAGGACAAAATACTCACATTTCACCTGTTTATATGGCTCACATCACATTAGAAAAAACATACGCATTTCTGCACAGAGGCTTAATCAGAGCGTTTGTGATAAATAATTGTAATAGTTATTAATAAGAGTAGGTAATAGATAATAATAGTTATTTTTTGAAATAACTATTATTATCTAAAGTCGGTTCATTCTGTTCACTGTCGTTAATGTAACTTATTTGACTGATGGATCTAATTTCCAGTCTGCTCAGACCAGCCTCTGTAACACTGTATGTGTAGGTATATCAAATTAGACACAAATAGAAATCTCCCACTGACAAAGCAGTGATGAAGTGAGGGCTGAAGCAGCTGGTTGAGACGATGTATTGAGTGGCTGCTGGCAGACGGTGAGGGACAGACGCCCGCTGGGGACGAAGTGACATGACGCAGCGTCTGGCACGGATTATACAGCTGTAGACCTCCCTGCCCTCCTCCCTCACCCTCTCTCCTCCTCTGAGAAGAAAATCAGTGTTGCTTTTTCTCACATAATTTTGCCCTCCCCTCTCTCTTTTTCTGTATTACTTAATCTGTGATGACCCTCCTCTTTTTGCCTGCTCTGTCCCTGTTTATCTCTTTTTCTCTCTTTCTGCTCGTCTGTCTCCAGGTAACCTTGATCTCCCTCTCCCTTCTTGTCAATCCATCACCCTGTTTTTCTCTTTACTCTCTCTTTTATCAAGCACCTTTCTGTCACTCTCTCTTCCTCTTTTTCATTGGGTTACTTTGACCTCTCTCTTTTTGTCTCCCTGCCTCTCTTATCTCTCTCTCTGGTCTCCATGGACACTGTGTCCCTGGTTGCCATGGAGATGCAGCAGTCAAGTGATGCTGAGTCATTTTGAGGGTCTCTACTGGAGACAGATGAGATAGAGATTTTACAAAACGCATGATGTGATGTAACTGTCCCTTGAGCTGTGAGGTTAAGGGTCTGTGTAGAAACCCAGCTTGGGTGTTAGTAGTCTATGTTGCTTCACTGGATTAAGGAAAAATCCCCAGTGTTCATGTGTTTGTTCAAATTACTGCCAAGTTGTAACAACTAACAGCAAGACAGATGTATGGGCTAATCACAAAACCTGAAGCTAACACTGGTGTGTCATATGAATGAGCTGAATGAATGTGTAGAAATGTGCAGAGAAGCTTATAGAGGCTGCCTGGGGACCTATGACAAGTGGAATTTCTGGCAACGTTTCCATGTTAAACTCTGTGCTCATCAAAATCTTTCATATTGATGACATTATATGGCATAAGTGGGAAAATTTATGTGAGTTTCCAAGTAGCAAATATTAATAAGTGAGAATATGTCAAAGTTTTTTCTCCAAAAATGAAGCTTGTATTTAGTTTTACCATTTTTTGGGTCCATTTAGTCGTTCAACACGGATAACTGGCCAAATGTAGTTTATTCATTTATGTATTTATTTAGACTGGTTTAAAACATCAACAGTAAACACCAGGTTTTGGTGTCAGTCCCTCAGAATCAGAGGACTTCTTTACAGAGCTGCCTTTTCCACAGTCATACAGAGAGAAATCTATAAATCTATCATCTGTATCCACAGTAGCCTCAATGCAGCCACAAAATATATATTCAAGTAGCCGCAGCCTTAATTAAAAACAACTGTGTTTTGAAAAGACTGCAAAGATTCTCACTCTTACTCCATATGCTATTACTATTGCTCACCTCACCTTCATCTGTACGCCAGAGCTGAAAACAGCTGTTCTGTGGGTGTTGTTGAAAGGCATTGTGAGAAATGTGGGGAATCACTAAATGAAGTAGAGGTAAACAATGCAAGTTGAAGGTGAAAAAAACAATGAAAGGCAAATGAAAAATTAACTCCTGGAATGTACTGTGCATAATACATTTGTGATATCTAACCCTGTATCAGCATCTGCAGGTGATGTTTTCCTGTAATCCAGCACCACCTCCGGAAAGCTCTACAGTCAATTCTGGCCAAACAGAAAACCCCCGTCACTTTCGTTCTCAACACCGATCAGACATCTGCAACTCACCTCCCACACAGACACACTGACAACAAAACAGGAACTCAATACACCACCGAAAGAAGGCTTTCTTTTCTTTCTTTCTTTTTCTCTGTCTGTCTGTCTCTCATTCTTTCTTTCTTTCTTTCTCTCTTTCCACATACCACCTGTTGACATTCAGACCCCTGCTGGGCTTCTGTCTCTCCCTGTTATCAACTCTGTAACATTTGGTCTATGTAACCAGGTGGCTTTGCTAATCAGTCAGACCCTTCCAGACTCCATCATCACTTCTGATTCCTCTTGTTACCTTACAGTAGCTGGGTGTATGATACTAGGTGGCATCACTAAGCAACCAGGCGACCAGGCTGCCTGCTGCCATCAGTCCATCATGTTGATCCTATTAGGGCAGATTTATATTGGCCTGATTAAGCTCCACTTCCCCCTCTGGAACTCTTGTATAACCCTCAAAATGGGACAGATTTAGAGGCAGGGATGTATGTCAGGTGTGTGTAGGTGTGCTCCTGTTTGTGCGTGTTTGTATGTGTGCTTATGTCCATGTGTGCCTCAGTGTGTGTGTGTGCGTGCGCGTGTGTGCGTGCCGTGTGTGGAGTTAATTATAAACCGTGGCATGATGCTGCTACTGGATCTCTGCAGAGCCTCACTGTAGCTCCTCCAGTAAAAGCTCAGTGAAGAGCAGCCATCGCTGACCCAGATACTACAGGGTTCACTGTTTTCTGGTGCATGAGCCCAGCTTCAAACACTCTTTTACTGAGGTCGACTGAGAGCTGTGCGTCAGGCCCCAAAATGGGTTGTTAGCCTACTTCTGGTGGGACCCCACTTGAATAAAGCAGCAATATGGTGTAATGAGCTCTGGTTTCAGGACAACAGAGCTCGTTTTTGGACTGAAAAGAGTAAAAACCCTGGTTTTGGAGTCAGTAAAGAGTAAATATTTGTGTGTGTGTGTGTGTGTGTGTGTGTGTGTGTGTCCCTCAGTGCTTCAGGTGGTCGTCCTGGGTCTGTACCTGTCAGTGCTCTTCTCCCTCTACCTGGTTCCCCTGGGAATGTACTCCCCCTGCATTAAAGAGGCAGGAACGCTGGGTCCCGCCCCTGCACTCATCGGACACCGAGGGGCGCCAATGGTAATGAACGCAGTATATTTCTGTCAAACCTATTGAGATAAGGCAGCATAATTTTTGCAGAAGTTACTATCACCAGCACACACATAACCCCTGGCAGTGTGCGCTGTGTCCTGCTTTCATTTGGGCTGTGTGCTCTTCGCTTTAAAAACAGCACAAATTCTTTGATGTGTTTCAAGGCGGACTGCTAGTGACCCACTTAAAATGGCTGGGAGAGGAAATATGATGAACCCAGCTGATAGCAATCAGCTTACAGTCTGATGGCTGCTACTGCAGTTTACATGGCAGTGGTGTTACTGACATTTTACACATAAACCACATAGCACACTGAGTTTACTGTATATTTGGAGCACCTTCTTAAGGTTGAACCATGAGCTTTTTTTCACTATCCATGTCTCATTTTCTCAGGACTGTGAAGTCCTTCTTTAACCTGTCACTTCCTCTTCATCTGTATCTACTCTGCATGAGATACATGGTGAACTCAATAAGGATCATAGCCTTCATTGCCAGTATTTTCCTTTTGAATCATATTCCACAATGGCAGGATCCATAACTCCTGCTTGTAATGCTGACAGTCCTGGAGTTTGCACTTATTATAGTAATCACTCTGACTAAAATATTCTGCCTAATGTCTACAGTGTTTCTGATTACAATAATTTCTAATAAAAGGCTTAAGAAATGGCACCTGCAGGGTTAGCCCAAAATCCATCTTTTAACAAAAGCACCAGACGTGTCAGATGCACACATTTTCCACTCTGGCAGCTGGTTTTAGCAGCCAAACACACACTTCTGTAGTGTCATATGGTAAATCAAACCACCTTGACCAATCAACTCCAGACCTGGTTGAGTTTTGGATTATCCACACAGCACCATAACTTGTTTATCATGAGGTGCATGGAGATAATCCTGCAGGTGCTGTTAACTGAGCTGGTTACACAGCTAATCAGATGTATAAGCACAATATGAACACTGTGTTCTGCTTGGTCTACCAGCTGGTTTCCACATATGCAGTAAGAAGAAGACTATAAGACTTGTGATATGGATCCCCTGGGTCTGAAATAAAGGGATAGCTGTAAACCAGACAGACAGTGGAACATTTGTTATGTCACTAAAGTAAACCTCATGCTAACCAGTTTTATTGTGGTGTGGAAATTATGTGCAGCAATTATAAGGAAAAAAATAAACAAAAAATATAACAAAGATTGTGAGATATTTTTAGATTCTTTCATTACAAACTAATAACACTTGACAGATGTCACCTATGTTTTTTCTTTTTTTTTTTTTTATTGAGCTACCTAAAGGATGGCTAATTTAGATTATGTATCAATAACTGGCTTAGAATTTTTGACATTGCAGTAATCATGTGGCAGCATTAAAAGATATTTGGCCCTTTTGCAGATTTTTTCCAAAGATGAAAAAGTGAGAGGCCGCCTGATGGTGTTAACAGACTGTCCTGGTTCTGTTTGGGCAGAGTCTTTTAGACCGAGATGGAGACAGAGAGCCAGGGGAAGCTCCTGATTAAAGACCTGGCAGGGAAAACTCCTGACTTGGCTCAGCACACTGTTGATATCTTTGCAAAATGTGTGTGTGTGTGTGTGTGTGTGTGTGTGTGTGTGTGTGTGTGTGTGTGTGTGTGTGTGTGTGTGTGTGTGAGAGTGCTATCCTGTGTGTCTCACACTACAAATGTGTGTATCTCATTCTGTGTGTTTGTGTGTGTGTATGTGTGTGTATGTGTGTGTATGTGTGTGTGTGTGTGTGTATGTGTGTGTATGTGTGTGTGTGTGTGTGTGTGTGTGTGTGTGTGTGTGTGTGTGTGTGTGTAGCTTGCTCCAGAAAATACTGTGATGTCGTTTGAAAAAGCAGTGGAAGCTGGAGGAGAGGGGCTAGAGACTGACGTTACCATCAGGTAATCACACTGATCATCAGTGTGTGTGTATGTGTGTGTGTGTGTATGAAGCATGTATGTGTGACACAGAAACACATCCCTTCCCAGCGCTGTGTGATTGTACATTTACAATACAGACATTTTAAATATTCTTCTGCCCAGCGTCTATCTGGATCTGTGGATCTGGCCTGAATCTTTCAGATCTTATCCGCAGGTAATACTGCGGTATCCACTGCAGCTTATTCTTTTTTAGCTGCTGAGCTTGATAAGCACATTATAACTAATGTGTCTGCTTGCCAGATCATCTCTTGTGCCCTCTGGAGCTGAAAGTTACTCTCTGAAATGATGCTGAAATATAGCAAGTATGCGGGAAACTGAGCCTGAGAAGATTACTCATGTTTGTGTATGGGGGGGGGTTCAGTAGGGAGTGGATTGTAGCATGTGTTAGATGGCTCTTTAATATAAACAACAAATCCCCCACTCAAACACTTATATCCATAACACCCTGGATCTGTTTCCACTGTTGCGTAAAGCCGATATTAGCTCAGTTTTATCATGAATCATTTTCTGCTGCCCTTCAGCTCAGTTCAGTGAGGCCTGGCATTTGCCGTGTGTTGACAAACCAACTTGATACTTAGAGTTCACTGATGTCAATTTGGTGACTTTGTCACTAGATGGGGTGACTAATATTGTTTTTCCATTGGCACTTTTCTCCATGCCAAGTCATACTGTGCTGTGCTAGTTTGTATTTCCATTACTGCTTTAAGCACGCCAAGTTGTGTTGAGCCGCTCCTAGGATGGACCATCTCCGGAGTTTGTGCCAAACATGCCAGACCCGTCCTCAAGCTGGTCATCAGAGGGTTTTTTGTCATTCATTGGTCAGAGAGAAATTGAACAGCTCTGAAACAGAGCCACTTACAACCCAGAAATATGAAAGTGAGACTGGTGACTTTTCTGTCTCAACTGGGAATCTATCCATGGAAAAAAAATCTAATTGTTAATGTGAAGCAGCCATTTCAAGTTGGTCTTGTTCATGTTTTGAAAATAAAGCACTATTGTAGGGCACTAGTTTAGAAGGGAGATAAAACCAGTTAACACGCCCAAAGAGACCTCGTTTAAACGAGCTAGCCCTATCGTCATGGAAACGCAAATCCAAGCTGCGTTGAGCTGACGCACCGAGTCTAATCGAGTAGAGCCAGGCCAGCACATGTGTATGGAAAAACCATCAGCAAAAATCTTTAAACTTTCAGACGCCCCAATAACATTATTACTCAAGAATGACTGGTAACAAACCTGGCAACATTTCCTGGCCATGGGGAGCAGGGTTACTCTGCTGGTGACAAATGAAACATGGCTGATTCCAATTTGCTTGGCTTGTTTGACTAAACAAAAGAGTTTCATCATACCCAGCGCAGCATTCATCCTTTCGTTGAGAGCAGGGATATGGAAAATAAGTCATCCAGTCACTTCTCTGTTCTCTTAAAGAGTAAAGAGTTGGCAACCCTGCTACCATTCATACTGATTCATACCAGTTCAGGCCAAAGTCAGGGTGATTTATTCTATTTAGCAGATTGATGCAGTTGAATTAGCAGAGTTTATAATTGATTCAGTGATTGTTACACCATACATCACCTGTGTCAAACTGGAGCCATGGAGGCCAAGAGACTGCAGGTTTTCATTCCCACCAAAAACTCCACCAGGTGATTTCACTGATCAGCTCACCTTACAGCAGAGAGGAGGGGCCAGTCAGGGAAATCACCTGGTGAGAACCTGCTGCCTCCTGGCCTCCATCGCCCATGTTTGACCCCCCCAGTATGCAGTAATATATGGTAAATTATAATTCACAGTATTACTGCTATAGTACAGCAACAATGAATACAACTACAGCACAATTACTAGTAGGCCTACTGCTATTGGTACAGTGCCCCCTGTTAAACATTTACTTCTACTACTACTACTTCAACTTCTCTTTCAGCATTATGAAAACATGATGTCATAATATGGCAAAATTTAAACCAAATCTTTGTTCATTAGATTATCCATCTAATAAAAATAGAGGTAACAAGCAGCAGCAACATTTTTTTTCCTAGCCTCACTGCCAAAATTAGCAGGAGATCACTTAAAGAGAGCTGCTGCCCCGGTCCCAGCCCTGTGTCCTGCTGCTAATTATAGAGATCAGATGTTAGCCTGCCCCTCCCCTGCACCTCGGTGCTAAGGTGATTACTGCCATGCTAATCCAGTTAGACGTTAGTGCTTCCATTAACCCGCACCTGGGAGGTTAGCACACTTAACCTGACCACAGGGGAATTAGCAGCACAGCATGATTCAGTGTTAGCAGGTTAGCCTAATGCTGTGTTGTCACTAACCCTGGTGACACAGGTGTGTGTGTGTGTGTGTGTGTGTGTGTGTATGAATGAGTCGAGGATTTGTGTGTGTACATTTTTAAATCATGCAATGCGCTTACACGGATACAATCTGTGTGATTAATTGAGTTGACAGAAAAGATTGTGTGTGTGCGTGTGTGTGTGTGTGTGTGTGTGTGTGTGTGTGTGTGTGTGTGTGTGTGTGTGTGTGTGTGTGTATGTGGAGGGGGGGGTTGACTTTAAATTGATTGCTGCTGTTGCCTGAGCAGTGAGCAGAGCTGGGTGGGATTAAATGTGTATTGATGACTTAAAATCGTGGCCTTGTCACTCTCTCTGTCACCAGTTACGATGGTGTTCCTTTCCTGATGCACGACTCCACTCTGATGAGAACCACCAACGTCGCTGAGGTTTTCCCCAACCGCACACACACCGACGCCTCCATGTTCACCTGGGCCGAGCTACAGCAGCTGAACGCCGGGGACTGGTTCCTATTGGTGAGACATTCACAAAGACACACACAGAAACACACACACACACACACACACACACATGCACGCACGCACGCACGTGCACACCCTCACACACACACACACACACACACTCACATACATTTTCACTAGCTAAATCAGAATTTAGGATATGGTTTGGTTTGCTGATAAAATGCAGCACTGTTTCTCCACTGATGTGTGAAATTCACACTGCAGGGAGAACGAGATTTTAGATTCAGGACTTTACATTGCGCTTCAAGGAGCCACACACACACACACACAGACCTATCCAAGTGGTTTTACCTCGAGGCTATAGGATATGATGGGCTGACACGTTGGCAAGAGATTTAGATTATTTTTGCATTGTGACTGAAGTCTGTGCTCTGTGGAAATCTGTGGTCCAAGTCACTTTTCCATTATGATACTGAGTAACCTCAAGGAAATACCACATCTGATCTTATGGCCATTTATGAATTAAAGTGTCATTTTCAGCTTTTGGCTTCTGTCCATCAAGTGTGTTTCTGCAACTGAATGAATTAATGAAATCCAGATTTATTTTAGCTTGTGATTTTATCCAACTGGTTTTGAGAAGGTTCAATTAACCCAGGAGGTCAGAGAGAATGTTCCCAGTCAGTAGACAATAATGTAATCCTCAATTTAAAGCAGAACTGTCCAACGCTGTGTTGTCCCTCAAGCTTGTCTTTCTCTTCCACAAAATTAAAATTTGAGTACGACATAAAACTGGAAGCTGACACAAAGCAGTTTTCATGAAAATGTCTTCCCCTTGGAAACAAAACTGAGGCAGGAGATTGCAGCGCTAGTTGTGCATGGCTAACTAATTAACAGTGGCCCAAACCCTGATGGGTGGATGTAAACATCTGCAGCTAGCTGTCATTGGATAGGCTTTGAGATTTCCTGTCAGACTTCTTCTTCATGCCTGCAAGGCCAATGTGGATGTTGGGAAGTGATGGTATATCTGCCCTCACTTCCTGTATCAGCTTCAGACATGCAGAAACACAGAAGCATCTGTGCTGAGAGACTGAACCCTTTTCCACAGAGTGCTGAGAGTCTGAGTGTTTTCCTTCCAACCAAAGACTGCAGCAGCTGTTTTCACTAATGAGCTGCTCTCTCTCTGGTTCAAAGTGTGTTGATCAACTAAATTACCTGGTGTAGTTTGCGGCTGGAGGGAAAACTGCACACAGTTGGCCCTCCGTGGTTCACTCACACACCTCTTTTTAAAGTGAAAACTTGATTCAGCAAAATAGGAGTTTCAAGGTTTCCTTGTGTTCATAACAGGAACAACATGGATTTTGTCATTTGGTGTGTTATTACAATAATGATGTCATATTGAACATTAACTTGCACTGAAATGCACTAAAAAACATATATCCTTTCCATAGAGAAGGGAATATAAATATAAATATGAATAAAATAAATTATTGCTTCTTTGAAGGTTCAGAGTGACTAAACATCCTGTTCTCTGCTGTCTCCTATCCCCGCACCCTTGCAGAGGGACCCATTCGGCATGGTGTCGTCCCTGTCTGAGGCGGACCGCTCGCAGGCCCTGAACCAGTCAGTCCCCTCGCTGGCTCAGTTCCTGGAGGTGGCGGCTCACAGTGGCAGGCTGGTGCTGTTTGACCTGCGCAGGCCACCGTACGGACACCCCTACAGCCAGTCGTACATCAGCACCACCCTGCAGGTGGTGCAGACGCACATCAACTCCTCACAGGTAACTGGAGGGATTGTGTGTGGCTGTTTCGGTCCAGACTGATATATTATTTGTGCTGTGAAGACCTGTGACTCCAGTTTTGGTGATTTTCATGAAGCATCACATGCTCCTGTGCAGGTTGACAAAATACTTTGATCTTTGTCTTGAACAGAAAAACCCTGTGAATAAACTTTTCGCTCAGATCCTGAAAAGTCAACATTTTAAACATTTGAGTTATGCATTTAATGACTTCTCATGTTGGGAGCTGGGAAACTTTGGAAATTAATCAACTTCTATATGATGACTCAACTTTTTTGTGACTCAAGATGTGATGACTCCAAATGACTTAAAAATCACAATATTTATTTGACAATATGTTGGCAAATTGTTTATTGCTCCCTGTAGTCACACAGTTACAAGCTGCTGAGGAGCGATGATGATGGTGTGCTGGAGAGGTGGCTTCAGCTAACCATTTAAAAACGGCCATATGACACCAAATTGTGTTTGGCAATCTGCTCTATGACTTGTGACTTTACTTGTGAACGGGCATCATAGTCCAATTTCTGGCAGCCCAACCTCATTCTGCAAATTTGTGTCCCGGAGCAGTTTGCACCATATTGGATTTTCTTGTGTTCTCAGCTTCCTCGAGAGCAGTTTTCACCTTCAAAGGCTTTTTCATCTATATTTTCATGAAGGGTGACTGCTTTCCTAGATGTGTGTCAGGCTTGTGTATGTTTATGTGTTGGTATGTATTTGTGTGTGTGTGTGTGTGTGTGTGTGTGTGTGTGTGTGTGTGTGTGTGTGTGTGTGTGTGTGTGTGTGTGTAGGTGCTGTGGCTGCCATCTGAGGACCGGGAGCTCGTCCAGGCTCTGGATCCAGAGCTGCAGCAGACGTCTGGAGAAAAAGCCTCCATACAGGAACTGACAGACAACCACATCACCAAGCTGAACCTGCACTACAGCACCATGTCACAGCAACAGATCCGGTACACACACACACACACATTACACAGTATTTATCAGGACGGGAACATGTCCTGAGCCAGGGCAAGACATTAACATGGCTTTTGGTTACATAACCAAAAGCCTACAGATTTTCTGCAGATGCCAGGATCCATTCACACTCAAATGCACACAAGTATATTAAACATAAACACATACAATCATATATCACACCCATGTACACACACTATAAAAAACAAACAAACCTCCATTTCAATTTAGTCAAATATACGGTGTTAAAATCTTGTGTTTCTTAACACAAGGTAAACATCTGCCAGTGGGATGAGACAATCCCACTTCTTTTGGATGCAGTTTCACTTGTTTCAGGATTTTTTGTGGTGACACAAAAACTTATGTTGAAATATACCGTGTTTAAAGAAAGTTTAAAGTTTTAACACTGAATATGAGGTGAAATGACTCGTTGAGATGAAAACTCATTCATTCATTCATTCATTCATGCCTGTTGAGAGAAGCCATTGACACTTCACAGTGTTCATAATGAACTCTTGACGGGTCTCATCTGTGTGTGTGTGTGTGTGTGTGTGTGTGTGTGTGTGTGTGTGTGTGTGTGTGTGTGTGAGTGAGTGAGTGTGTATTTGTGTGTTATGTAATTCAGGATACAGATGGCAGCCACATCCTCAGTGACTCCAACTCTCTGATTGAAGAACCCCAGGGAGCAGAGAGGAGGAGTATGAAGGGTTGAATGATAGAGAGCGAGAGAGAGGGGGGGGTGAGTAAGAGAGAGAGGAGGACAGATAGGAGAGATGGGGAAAGTGAGAGAAGAGTGGAAGTAGGAGAAAGGGGGAATTAATAGGAGCGATCGGAGGGAAGACAGGAGGTGAGAGGAGGTGTGTGGGGAGAAATATTTGAAGAGATCATGATGGAAGAGAGGAGCAGAAAAATGAGAAGAGCGGGTGTAGAGGAAGGAGGTGTGACAGAAGAGAGGCTGATGAGGAGGAATATGAGCGCCATAGGAGAGCAGATTGGAAAGAAGCAGGCATAGAGCCAGAAATCACAGATAAACTCCCAGATGGGTTTGTGACTCACACCGCCATTTTTCACCATGAGCGCTCATTCAGCGAGCTAAAATTAATCTTTTTTTATATATACTGATTCATCCTCGGCATCATATCACGTCAAAAGTTGAAAATGTCAGCTTTTCATTCCACTTTGTCTATTTGTCATCGAGTACAGATGTCTGGTTGGATGAATCATGTTGTAAGTGCATTAAACACGAGGGGGGGATTCTGCACAGTGCAACTTAAAAGGCTCAGAGAAGTTAAGTCTTCTTGAAAAGAATTTATTACATAAAGATTCCCAACTAAAGAAATACAAGTGAAAAAAACACTTTGACCCTTATTGCTGTTGTCAGTGAACCGAAGGCACCACACATTTACCCAAGCTGGAAGGGTGTAGCACTTTAGTAAAGTTGTACTGAAAAGCAAGCAAGCAAAACTTTATTTATATAGCACATCTGATTCCAGGTGGAAACACAATGTATGAAGTTGCAGCCAAAAAACTAAGTTTATCATGTACAAAATGAAATGTTAGACAATTAATGTTAGACAATTAAAACAAACTCAGAAATGATGCCTATGAGATGCCTATAAAGAGGTAGGTATAGAAAATAAATGAATGAGTAAGTAAATGACTAAATAAATTAAAAAAAAAGACAAATTAATAACATGAAATAATTAAAATCAGCAAGCCAGTCTAGTGAGGGGCACAGCTAAACCATCATGCTTTCACTTTAGTTTTGGAAGACGACAGCCAACATGGCCGGGCAGAACGCTCCAGCAGCTCGGAGCAGAAAAGCTGGAAGCAGATTCTTCCGTTTTCATGGAGATCCGAGGAATAACCAGACGGCCTTTTCCAGACAGCCTGAGGGGTCGAGCTGCTTCAGAGCTCACGAGCACGTCAGATGCTGAGGTGCCAAACCATGCAGGGTCTTAAAAACAAGCGATAGAATATTAAAAAAAAAAAAAAATGTATAAAATGTGTTGAGGGTGTTGAATTCTTGGCAGGGCAACTGTATCAAAGATTTTGTAATTTTGTATTTTAACAAAAAGTTTTACTAAAGATGTTTGTGTTCTCTAACTGGCTTTTAATCTGTGTAAAATAGTTTTAGTTGCTCTGAATTGTGGTTACAGTGAGGCTAATTACTGTTTTCCAACCGAGATGAACAAAAATGATCTGTTCTGTTCTCATGAGAGATCAGAGCGTTTGAACAGACAGGCCTTCAAATTTCTTACAGGTGGATAATGCCTATGCATGGCCGATGGCAGGCAGAACATAGCCAAAAGTTTTGCCGTTTGGGGCCGTAACTCCTGTGATTGGAGATCAACCGGATTAAAATGAAAATCTGTCTCAACATCCTTTTTTATTCCCTGTCGGCTCCTCTTCTGCACTATAACAATAAAAGTGTTCATATTCAGTTATCAACACGGGAACGGCAGGTAAAAAATATAGAAGGAGAATGTCATCCCGGCAAACACCCCATAGTTTACTGTTTACTAACAAATGCCAACAACAACGTCTTAATATGCATTATCTGGATATTCATATTGATAATACTCACAAACTCATACTGCTCACCAGAGATGGACAGAGTACTCGACCCCAGTACTTGAGTAAGAGTAAAAATACTACTGGTCAAAATTTACTCCGTTACAAGTAAAAGTAGCTCAGTCAACATGTTACTTGAGTAAGAGTAAAAAAGTACTTGCTTTTGAAGGTACTGAAGTATCCAAGAGTACATGCTTTCAAATTTACTTAAAGTAAAAGTAAGAGTAAGAGTAAATTTCTTATTTTTCACATCAATGAATTACTGTAATTTTTTTCAGTTTAACTCTTTGAAACCACCTGCACTAATGTGCTTGCAATGTTATACAAAGCCTGCAGAAACACCTATAAAAACAAATATAATGAATGAGATCATAAGAGGACAGTAATTGTCATCTTTACGTTTTATTGAACACCCCCGCACACACATCAGGCAAGGCATTTTCTATCTCCCCCTCACTGAGGGGAGCAGTGAAGAAATTCCTTTACAGCAGTGGTTTAACCTTTTTATATCAAGGTCCATTATTTATTTGGCATTTATTGTATTGATGTGGTACCATAGGAGATTACAGGCAAACGTTGATAAAAATAACAATTCTTTAATTAAGTAATGCAGATGTTTAACAATCATTTAACTCTTAAGTGAAAAATTTAACCTAATGGACCCTTACCGGTCCAACTAACTCTCCATCATTTAGCTTGGGACTAACTGGAACCCCCTCAAAGACCAATGGTGGTCCCTGGACCACTGGTTGAGAAATCACTGCTTTATTTTCTTCTGCTGCCGTCATTGTCGTGGTCTTATTTTGAGTTGTTGTGAGTCAAAAGAGCTTGGTTACTTTGGCGTTATCCTTATATGGGTAAGGGGTGACGTATTTTTTATGTAGATCCCAGTGGAGAACGTGTACTGTGATAGGTTTCCTTCTTTGACAAACACAGCTTGTGTCCAATAGTATTTTAGAAAAAAAAAAAAAAAAAAAAACACAGCCAACCTTAAAGTAACGAGTACTTTTCAGCCTTCCTAGAAATTTACTCGAGTAAGAGTAAAAATATTTGTCTTGGAAATGTATTCGAGTAAGAGTAATAAGTATCAAAGAAATCTAATACTCAAGTAAAGTACACATCCTCAGAGTCTGTACTTAAGTACAGTACTCAAGTAAATTTACTCCGCTACTGTCCACTGCTGCTGCCCACAAGTTCTCCACGTGGAAATAGATAGATAGATAGATAGATAGATTTTTATTGTCATTGCACAATCATATACGTATAATAATGCAACGAAATTAGGGCTCAGTCCTTTCGGTGCAGGGGAGAACAGAAAGCATCGTGCATATAAGTTTTGACATTATTCTGGTCTGGTTTCTATTATAAATAATCTGTATTTATCTGTACCACACAGTACTGTACTACATTATACATGATTACACTTAAATTTAACTTAATAATATGTTTGACTGAATCCTGAGTGTCAGTGTTCGGTGAAACAGCTGTTCACCGACATTCACGCTTTTGTCTGTGGTGAGGTAAATGTTAACATGCTCACTTCCAAGAGGAACAGAGCTGTCATGCAGAAAATAATAACAGTCAATATGTCCTCCATTGGCTGACATTTACTGCGACACACACTCTTACACTCACACACCTACACACACACACACACACACACAGACTCGTAGTTGTATAATCTCTTAAAGCATAATTGCCTCTCAGTTCTGCACTTCCTCTTAACGGAAAATCAATGTCTCTTTCTCTTTCCTTGTCTCTCTCCAACTCTCGCCTGTCCTCTCTTGCTGCTCTTCTTTGTAGTCTGTCGTCTCTCTCTCCATCCGTCTCTCTCCCTCTGTCTCATATTCATCCCGACAGATGATCACTAGACTTTCAAAGGACACTTTGATCTCAACTCAGTAACAGTCAGAAATTCAGAAAGTTAGATACCAGTGTGTGTGTGTGTGTGTGCGTGCGTGTGTGTGTGTGTGTGTGTCTGTGCTCGTGTGTCACTATCTGTTATAATGCTGCCGTTATTTTGAAATAAATATTGTGCTCATGCCGGCCTCCCTCTCTCTTCCTTCACCCTCCTCTGCCTCCTCTGTCTGCTCACTCACCCAAACCCTTCTTCCGCTCCCCTCCTCTCTCTCTCATCCTCATCATCTCCTTGTCTATCCTCCACTCTTTCCACTCCCTCTCCATCCTTCTCTGCAACCCCTTTTCTTTTTTACCTCTCCTTCACCACCTCACTTTCTTTCTCTTCACATCCTTTCCTCTGTCTGCCTGCTGCCTTTCTTTCCTTGCTCCCTCCATCTCCCTTTGTTTCTGTTTCCTCCTCTTCCTCTACCCTGTCCTTCCCTCCACCCTCGCTCTTTTCATTCTTTTTCTTTCCTCCTGTTCCCTTGAAATGCTCCCTCTCTCTCTGCAGTAAGTACTGGTCGGTGAACATCAGTACCAACCTGTATGTGATCAGTCAGCCGTGGCTCTACTCTCTGGCGTGGTGTGCCGGCGCTCAGTCCGTCACCACAAACTCCGTCCACGTGCTGTCCGGCCTCAGCAAGCCGCTCTTCCTCATGGTGAGCTCACGCAGCTTCCCTCCTCTCCTCAGCACAACTGAAAACATATCACATGTAAAGTTTCCTCGCTCACACATAATTACTGCTGTGTGTTTATTAGATTATCACATCGCAATTATTTCAGTGAAAGTTGCAGTTGTGGACTAAATTGCAATACAGTGTCCAAGTGCAGATTTGTCAATAAAAAAATCAGTAAACAGTTTAAATGGAAAAACCCTCTGTTTAAATACACATAAAGTCACATATTTCTTACAGGAATATGTGTCTGAGCACCAGAACGTCATGTTTACAAAGAGATTTTGAGCCGCTGCTGTTTGGATAAAATGATTGTAGCTTGTTGTGATTTGTAAATTCATGTAGATCATATTGGGTTTTTTTTGTTTGTTTTTTTCTTTGTTTTGTTTTTTGTTTTTTTGGCAGTTCTATATTTTATACTTGCTTTAATTTAACTGGACAGAGATGAAACAAAGTGAAAAAACAGTAAATGCAGTGACAAAAAGGACAGAAAGAAATTCTGTTTTGCTCAGGTGAGATAAAAAAAAAACACAGTAAGACATGTCTGTGAATCAATGTATTTTTAAAGGTGCAAGTGTGATAATACAGGTGATTATGAGCATATTTTAATAGCAGCATGTCTGAAGGTCCTTAAAAAGTCTAAGAATGTCTTACATTCAATTTCACAAATATCAGACCATAAAAGTCATTAAACAGTTTCTGTCTCTTAATTTCAACATAAAACTTGATATCTAATTTAATTTAGTCTTGTATTTCTATGTCCGTCTTGTTGTAGATGACCCCGACTCACTTTATACCTACCTGTCATGCTTACCAGCAGAGTTAGTTAGTTACCACACACTTTCCTGTGAAGTTCTGTGGAAAAAACAGTGGGTAGATTTATTACAGCACCAGCTGTTATAAACACAGTTGGTATAATAACTTAAACCAATAACTTAAACCAACTTTTCATGGAATCATCTAGTTAATAACTGCCATTCATTTCTAAAAGTTACCTCTGCACTCGATCGCAAACATAGGTTTTTATGATTCATATGAGAAAAAGATTATTTGTCCAAAAAAAAGTCTTAAATGTTGTTAAAATTTGTCTTGAAAAGGTGTCAAAAAGCAGATTTAACCCTCTGAGACCCATAGAGGAGAGCAGGAGTCTGATCCTGACAGAAAATGTGGGAATACTGTGGTCAAAATGCCGCTGGTTTACAGCTGAAGCTCTAAAGCAGAGAGCACTGAGCCTGAGCCAGCAGGTGGGTGGTTCAGTGTCTTGCTCAATGGCACTTCAGCAGATCACATGGCTGCTGTGGGGATTGAACCTGTGGCCTGCGCTGGGCAGTTTGCTGAAGGTCATGATGAAGAGTGTTCAGGTCCCCTCTTTTAACTCCGACAGAAATGCAAATATCCTTCAATATCTCTGTCTCTCTCTCTCTCTCTCTCCCTCTGTCTCACTCTCTTGCTCCCTCTGTCTCTTTCTCTCTCACTCTGTCTCTCCCTGTCTCTCTCTCTCGCTCCCTCTGTCTCTCTCTCGCTCCCTCTGTCTCTCTCTGTCTCTCCCTCTGTCTCTCCCTCTCTCTCTCTCCCTCTGTCTCTCTTTCTCTCTCTCTCCAGACTCCAGAAGAATACAGTTTGATGTGGATTCTGACTGATGCAGTATCTGCCTTACTCATCATTGGCATTTTTGTATTCCACTGGTAAGTGAATATGCATGGGTGCACACACACACACACACACACACACAATCATAATTATACAGATCATAATTACTGTTCCCAGATCTCCCCTGATGATAGTAACATGTGGTGGCTGTGTGTGTGTGTGTGTGTGTGTGTGTGTGCTGCTGAGGTTTTATTATTAGAGCTGTAATTTGGGATGTCAGTGTGCCATTAGCTGACAGTGTGTCTATTTATGTGTGCGTGTTTGCATGGGTCAGTTTAGCCATGAAAAAGAGGTAGAAAAGTGTGTGTGTGTGTGTGTGTGTGTGTGTGTGTGTGTGTCGAACAGACAAACAGAAAGAGAGAAAGAAAATGAGGGCACAAATGTGAATAAGTGATAGAAACAGTGAGGTAGTGTGTGTATGAAAAAGAAAGAACTAGAGGGAGTGTGTGTGTGTGTGTGTGAGAGAGAGAGAGAGAGAGAGAGAGAGAGAGAGAGATGAGTGTGTTTACATGCAGATAAATGCTCCATTTACAGTGTTTCATGTAGCTGCTATGGAGTTATGTCTCATATCTGTGGCTGTTTGGGTCTGAAAGTTTTCAGTCATAGTATAATCTAATCTAATTTACAGTGTTCATTTTAATCCTGAATGTTGTTTAGTGGTGGAGGTTATATCCTTGCTGAAGGAATACATGTATTTTCTGGATGTTGAGACATTCTGTGTTTGAGCTGGCACGTAAACACCACATCCCCTCTATAACAACTGGCCCATATCATGAATGTGAAAACTCTCAGTGTGTGACCTGAGACGTGCTGATATTAACGGCTACATTCTGGCATGTAAAGCACCATATCGCATTTAAGATCGGACCAGGTAAACAGTGCAGCCGTTTCCATGGTGTCACGAGCATCAAAACAACCTGAGGCCGCAGACAGACGGGAAACCATGTTAGACTCTCTCCGTGTTTATGTGGGAAAAAAACATCCGATCCCAACTAAGACCTGAGCTGGAATGAGACTCATACTCAGAATATTAATATGAGAGCATCTGTGTGCGTGTGTGTGTGTGTGTGTGTTTGTGAGATGTTTGTAACCCAGATGAGGACACAGGCCCTTCGCCCCTACAGGATGAAACAAGCGCTTTTGATGTTTGTTTGTACATGATTTGTTGTGCATACGTCATCTGTCTCTCCCTCAGGCACCTGTGTCCCCTCACTTGCACGTGCTCCCACGCACACACACACACACACACACACACACACACACAGACACATTTTTCACACATCAAAGCACCAACAGCGATGTCTCCAACAGTCTCAAAGCACTCAGAAAATACACAGATGCTTTCACAAACACACTTGGTTATCCTCTGCTGATCTCTGTTTGTGTGTGTGTGTGTGTGTGTGTGTGTGTGTGTGTGTGTGTGCACCGCAGGTGGAGAGAGAGAGGCCTGCCCTTCTGGTCAGGCAGCCGGCAGACACATGAGAATGGACCTTACAGCAAGTTCAGGACTGGTAGGAGGACAAGTTTCTTCCCTTCACATGCATGTGGTTAATGTAGAGGTCCTGCTTTCTCCTGCAGAAAAGCTCAACCTTGACTGCACTCCAGCTACACGAGCAAGTATTAGTGGGAATCAGCTTATGCTGTGTGCTGGGCCTATAAAAGGAACGGTGCCATGACTCGTTTCTTGATTATTTTAAAGTGATATAATTTAAAAAATGAATAAAAGTTTTGCTGCGCTCTCTCGAACTCCATCAACAGAGAATCCAAGTCCCGCCCACACTGTTTGATTGACAGGTCATCTCTGGGAAGAGCAGTGCAGAAATGCAGCACCAATGACAGCTTAGCAATAAAGATGGAGACAAAATGAGAGGGTACAAAAGGCTCTTGAGGGTTACAGATACTGTTCAGGTGAACGGCGTAATGCTAACAGCAGGATTCCCCTCAGTGCTGATGCAGGATAAATGGATGCTAAGGCTCGTCTACAGCAGCTACCGCTGCATGAAAACCGTGTGTGTGCCCCTGCTCTGTGTTTGTGTACATCCAGAGAATAAGAATGGACAAAAGGGTAACTTCCTGCTGGATTCATTTTAGGGGGTGGTTAGCTAAGATGTCGACTATAAAGTTTTGAACATGGTGTCATGGAAACCAATATTTCAACACAACTGCCAGTGAAATGCTCAGCCAATTGATGCCGTCACCATGGCAACACAGCAGCTCTAGGAGTTCTGAGATATTTTGACCAAAGCTTGTTTCCATGACAACACTTTCAAAAAAAAAAAAAAACCTGTGGAAGCCATGAACAGTCACTCAAAAAACTTGACTCAAGACAAAACAAAACAAAACTTTCAGCCTGATGTTGTTTGGGGAATATAAAAATAAGGACAGGAGTGAATTCTGTTTTCGTCCAATCTAAGCCTTGTCTCCATTAGCTCAGCTGGTAAAGTTTTGCTCAAGGCTTCACTGATTAACCAGATCATTAGATTATGATAATAATGCGTACACCTTGTCCTAGCCCTGACTTTCAGTACTCAAGTGAAAGAGCAATATAACAGATGGCAAAACAGTGACATTTTCATTTTTGTTTTTTCCACACCATTTATTATGTTGTGAAATGGATATAACACTTCAGAGTATAAATGCTGAATGTGGCACTAAAGTTCAATATGAAATATAATATAATATAAGTGTGCTCTGGCCAGGAGATGGCAGAGCTAAACCCTGACCAGTGGAGACAAGGCATAACTGTGCAATCACATCTTTGCATGCTGTAAAATCTTGTTGTCTTTGTGTGTGTGTGTGTCAGACTCTTCTGAGGTCATCTGTATTCGCTGGAATCCTCTCCACTCTGACTCCCCCGCTGGGACCTTGGTCTCCCTCCCCCTGGTCTTCAGCCCATGAGCCCCTGCATGTCTCCCTGCATGTCTCCCGCACCAGTCCCGTACGGCCTCCCGACAAACCCCCTGTGAGCCTTGTTTGGACCTCACATGAAGCTTCTGTGAGCCTGCACCAAACACAAAGCCTCATGAGATCCAAACAAGGCCTGTGTGACCTTTGTCTGATTTACATACAATCCCCAAATTAATCTCGTCTGTGGTTATTGAACAGGCAGTTCCAGTCTGTTGAATAAGCGATCGGTCATTGATTTGCTTATCTCAATCATCTCAATCTGATGATTCCCATTATGTGCAGTAAGCCGTTACTCGGGCAATTTTTGTGGTTACCATAGTCTTTCATTCATTTTTTTTATTGGTCTATGAATTTTCACTACATCTGAGAAATGTATTCAGTTAGTACATGTGTGTTGGTAGCTGTTGTTTTCACTGTCATCTTCAGCTGGTGATGCTGATGGAGCTTTGTTGCACCTCACACCTGTTACGTTACCTTTCTACCCATAATCACTGAAACACAGCACTTTTGGGCATTGCTGGTATAGTAAACCAAGTCACACTTTATTCATAAGACTAACATAACAAAGTCATAAGTGTAGCATGATAGCTGTCATGAACATTAATGAATATTTATGACTGTTGTCATTATCAGTCATTATGGCCAACTGTCACTTTCCTTACAAAGCTGACATTGTCTGAAATATTTTGTCCTGACAATGTGACATCAGCCAAATGTACATTTTATTTATTTATTTATTTTAAGATTTATTTATTAATTCTAAGGTGTTACCACAGACGAATGCTATAAAAGCGTCATATGAATCAGGACTTCCATACCAGACAAGTTTTAACAAGCATCATGTAAGCCCCACACATAGCCTGTTTCACACAGTGAGAAACAACCTTCCTGAGCCCCGCCATGAAGCCTGGAGCAAGTCCTTCTGTGCCCCTGCTCCCTGAGCCACTGGCAGCCCTCTGCTTTAGCGTCTGTGTGCACTGTCATGTCTGCATGCTTACCTGGCTGCGCTGTTTCCATGCCCAAACCCTTTGAACTTACACTGAGCCCTCTCTGCTCCCTGTACGTCACTATGACCTTATTGTCTACAATACCCACAATGCTCTTTGCTGTGACCCATGTGGGTATAAACTCTGAACTGTGTTTGACCTTTGCCCCCCTCCTGCAGAGCTGAGTGACGTGTGGTCCATCTCCAGCGTCAGTGTCCGCCCAGATTTACGGAGCACGCCCAGTTCACCCTGCACCCCTCACCTGCCCACCATCACAGAGGAGTGACCGAGAGAGAGAGAGAGACCGAGAGAGAGAGAGAGAGACCGAGAGAGAGAGAGACAGAGACAGAGAGAGAGAGAAAAAGAGAGAGAGAGAGAGAGCACGAAAGAAAGGTACAGACAGAGCATAACGATTGAGAGAGGGAGGAAGAAAGATGCAGTAGGTATGTATAAAGAGAGAAGAAAGTAGAAGTCAGAGAAAGGAAATGTTAAGGTGAGAAAGTCTAAATTCTGCAAATGCTTATGAATCAGGAGAGTGTGAATGTAACAGAAAACATAACAGTTAAACTGAACAGGATGAGGAAAGGAAAGAAGAGGCGCGCTCTGTCGTTTCTTTCTACTCCCTCTCTGTCTCCGTTGTTTCCTCGGCCTGAGGACGGACCTCCTGAGGGGATTGAGCTGCTAAAACAAGCCTGGTTCACTGAGCGCCCATCGGGGACGGTGCGCAGGGACTTTGCCCACTGGCCCGGTAGCAGTGTTTGGTTGCCATTTCCACTCCATGTCTCCTAGATGCCCTTCAAATTCTGGGTAGCGTGGACAATTTAACACTCACCCAGAACAGAAAAATAACCACTGGCTGGCATGTTGTTGAAACAACCTGGTTATCGCTTGTTAACGTCGACAACACCAGCTGAGGACATTCAAAGATACCAAACTTGACGAAGACAAAGACAAGAAGACAAGAAGGCAAAACTGAGAAAAAGGAAAAAACAGACTGTGGGGGAGCGTAAGAGAATAAATATATACTGTGTTGTAGTGGTGCGAGTCGCTTTCACTCATTCCTGTCAGTAGTCTTTTTGGAAGGATGCTAAATGGTTGCTGCCGCCTGGCACAGACTGTAGTTAAGGCAAAACAGTGAAAGCCAAATGTTTTCTGAGTCGCTACCTGAGATTCTCCTGATCTAATGTCCGACTCAGTCACGCCCCCTCTGGTGAAAAATGGAACTTTGAAGCAGGAGCCATCAGGAGTACTTCCTGTGTGGTCTATATTTTTTAGTTTCAGCTGTGCAGACATCAGCTGCTTTAGAGGAAACCTTGAACCATGTCTTAAATTGTGTGTGTGTGTCTGACTTGTTGGGTACAGTGTTTAAGACATGAACTGTACACTGTCAGACTGAATGAATGTAAACCTGAGACCTGAGAGGGTTTTAATTGTTAGTCCCTATTTCTGTTTGTATTTCAGTGAATGTATTATCAAGCAGGGCCATGTTTCTCAAAAGCATATGAGTGTAAAGGTTGTTTTCGTTGCTCCCTGCACCAGGACGGGATCGTGCCGCTGAAAGTCACAGGTTTGGATTTCAGCGTCTGCCTCCAGCCTCCTGGCTTGAACAGTCATGGCTGTGCTCACAGCACCACACAGCCACAAAAGCTGAATTCAAGCTGTCTTATGTCTTACAAATGGGAAGTGTCACACTCAACTGTTGGAGAGGAGGCATTTCAATTTGGCTGTGACTGTGTGCCAAATGTCGTATCAGCCGCTTTACAGAAAGAAGAGATGCTTTTGAGAAGCTCGACCTTGTGCTGCTCTTGCATGGCAGTGAATACAGCATCTTCTGCCTCCTCTGCTATTGCACACATACACACAGTGCTACCTTTGGTCTGCTTGGAACTGTGGTTTCAGCTTTCAAATCCAAAATACATGGTCCTCACACTATGATTTCAGGTGTGAAATTCAGTAAACGTCGTCTTAGCTTATCCTGTGTTGCAGGTTTGCAATCCTCAGTGTCCTGTAGTGTCCCAGATTCTCTGAGGTGTTTTTACGGCTTGCTGTGACCGAAGTAGAGAGAAGTGCCATTGAGACAGACTCTGGCTTTGTTTTCAGTAGTCAGAGTCAGCATCACTTTATTCACAAAGTACAATAGTTGTACATGAATGAATGTCAGGAATTTTCTGTCTGAAACTCCTAGAACTGGAGGATTTTGTGACTGGAATAGTTTTCAGCTTTGCTAAATGAGTGAGAGGATCCTGGAGGATTGAGTCCTTAAGACTTGAGGTCCGGTCTTCTTGATGTGGCCCCGACACTTCTCTTTAGTCCCTTTAGGTTTACCTTAGAATCAGGATTTCCTGGTCTTGGTCAGTCCTGAATGTGACCGAGGTGCTGCTGATCACAGCTCAGGTGAAAACGAAGCCAGGGTCAGCAAGCCGTCTCTCCACCGCAGAGAGAAGAATCTGAGGGTGGAAAATGCATTTTCTGGACTATTTCTGTTACTGTAGAAAACTGTACAGCTTAACAAGATCTCTGAATAAGATTGTTCTCTGTATTCTCAGTATTCTTATCAATGTGTTCAGCAGTGCTAATGCTATGCAGAACCACCGACTGAAGTGTTTGGTCATTACATTTGAACCACAGGAATGTTGGTGACACAGTCCTGCTGCTTGGTTGTTGTTGTTAAGTATCTGCTGTTTCTATGCCAGTTGATTTTTAAAATGTAAGGCATCTTACTATAGAAATGTTATAGGGAGTTTGTTCCAAACTTAATTCTGCAGAGGGGACAGCCAAATGAAAAACAACCAGGCCAAACTGGCTCTATCAGTGACTTGGGCCGCACGGACAAAAAACAAAGTCCCGTCTTGACCGCGTCACCGTAACCAAGCAACTTCATGTTCTGTACTGTACCACCAACCAGTGACGAGCATACCGTGACACTGTCTTCGCTCCAGCAGAGTCGACTGCAGCTGATCTGCCGGTGCCGGCTACAGATACCAATCATCACAAGGTAGACAAAGCAGAAAATACATGGAGACAATCTGTGATATTCTGAGGAAACCAACGTTAAACACACCAAATACAGAGCAGCCAAAGGCGGTTACATCTAGGTCTTCATGTCGGCCAATCAAACGTTTGCCTCAGGCTGACGCACCAAACGACTGGCTGCATGCAAGATCTTTCTGTTCCTCAGTAAAGAGCAGGGTCTTAGTTAGTTGTTGTGTTTCTCAGCACCGTCATCTTCGGTATGACACACCTGGCTTTGCTGTCTTGATGCCTGCGAGAATGCGCTAGATAAAAGTGATTTTTTTGTTGTTCTTCTTTCCCAGGGGACGTGTGCAAGGCCGGTGCCCTCGTTAACTTGTTAAATGGAGTTAGTTAATTTCACTCCTCTAGTAGAAGTAAATATCCTTTGTTCAAATCAAGAGAGCGCCTTTGATTTGGCTTCTATTAGTAGTGTGACTGTCTGTCATGCTAGCAAAAGCTGGACTCAGAGTTTGAGACTGGGAAGTGGACTCACCCAGTCTGGAACCTGGTCCCGGCTAACACCTTGTGCCATGAGTGTTTAGTAGACTGGCTTGTACATTGAGACCAACTGGCTGCAGTTACGCTTCTCGTTTCAATGTGACACGCTGGGATAAATTAACTGGCAGTGTTTTTGTTCATAATGCAACCAAATCCTCAAAACTAGATAGTGCATATTGAATTAGGGCTCAGTCTTAATTTGTGGAAATGTGAGAAGCTGGAGAGGGAGGGAAGAGAAAAGTAGTGCAAACATGTTAAAAAGAAAACAGTGATGTGATGTGTAACAGTTATTTTCAGTCCAAAACATGATTTCATGAAATCTGATCGTCTGATTCAGAGCTGAAAAATCCTGTTGAAATGACAAGAGTAGCCGTAGCCGCTAACATCACCTGTGAGCTGCACACAGGCCCTCGTTACCAGCGCTGTATAAATGCTCAACATCGCCACTGAATAACCAACACCAGTACTTGGTGCTGAGGAGGAAAAAATAAAAAATAAAATAAAATAAAAAAAACACCATAGGGTATAATGGAATGATCCAAATGCCATTCTTTTTAATGGTAAAATCTGTGTAGCATTTTACATCTTGTGCTGTACTGAACGGCTACTTTATTTTATTTCATTTTATAGAAGTGTTCCCAAGTTTATTTGTTTTGTTTTTTATTTCACTGTAACTTTTCTCTGATTGTAAATGCTACTGTCATCTGATATTAAAATGTTTGAAAAGGTATTTGTGTTGGAAATTATGTTTTCACATAAATAAGTTTGCTAGCGCCTCCTGGTCAGGTGGAGGCCGTAGGAGGTGTGTGCATGATCAGAATGAGCTAAACTGATTTTAAAAGCAGCTTGTGGAGAGAAGAGTACACCGCAGCGCCGGGTCAGCTCCATGGTCACCTCACAGTTTGAAGAAACTTGAAGTCCTTCTTCACAGCCTCCAAACACCTGAACTTTTGGTTTCCATGACCAGTAAATCTGCAGCCCTGGAGTCCGGCCTCCAGCAGGCACGACGACGGCCTGAGCTCAGGCCTGAGCTGCTGTTTTAACGCTGACAGCTTCAAATTGGGCCTGTAAGGCTGGGCAAGCGGTGACGGCAAGAAGAACTGAGACAGTGGAGAACCCGACAGACCTGTGCAGCAACATGTACAGTGCAGGCCTGGCCAAAAATAACTCCAACTGGAAAATAAGGAAAATAAGACGTAAATTATGCCCTTTACACTGGGCCCTGGTGGAAACCGTGGTCCTCCATGACAGTCGAAACGCGCTCTCTGTGTCAAGGAGCTCCATCTCCAGCTCATAATGTCTGCAGCTCCTCATGCTGAGACAAACCAATTACAATCATTCATTGATCCAACAGCAAACACTTTATCCTGGGCTACAATATTCAATACAGTACATTACTAATTTGCAAAGGTAACAAGTAGTTAAATATCAGTTTCACATAGTTATGGGTACTTAAATAAGTCTATATGCAAAACAATAACAGGCACAAGGAACCCCCATGTCCACCTCTGGTTTGGCCCCTCCGGGTGTCCAGCAGTGTTATTTCTTTCATTTGATTTAACAGGATGACAGACTCCACTCAGACTGCCCCGAGATCAGCGAGAAACTCCTCCAGAGGTGTGAGCTGAAGACCTTTGGACCACCCGGTTCCTTCACCAGATGTTCCCCATTCACTCTCAGTGCATGTTGCTGGAAAAGCAGTAGAAACAAACCCATGAAGCTACAGCACTTTACTGGCAGAAAACGGGTTGAAACTGTTGTGTTTACTTGTGACTTGATGGACACTGGGTTGGGCTGATTAGGTAAGCCAATCAATGTCCACGCCAGCGTCCCTTGATTGCAAACCTGGGGTGTATTCAACGACGTTACGATACGTAACGTTGTGTGACGTCGTCTCATTGAATGATCTGTTTGGTCGTAATGTTCTGTAACAGAGAGCAACATGCCTTGGAGGTACTTTTCCTCCGTTTTGTAGGTGTGTCAGAGGTGTTATCCAATCAGCATCAGCCTGTATTTTAGCCTCTGCGATTTAAAACAATAGTGCTCCATGATGGCTTCCAAGGTAGTATTTAAATGTGGCCAATGCTTCAAATGTTACCCATCATTTGAAGAGGTAAAAGCACATGTATATGGTAAGTATGATGATAGATCAGACATAGATGATTGTTTTTCTTCAATGATATGGCAACTTTTATTCAACTTCAAACTTAAAACATGGTGGTTAGAAAAAAAAACACATATTCCATTTTATGAAGAGTGGTTGGTAAGTCGACGTCTAAGTGATAGTGCAGCTCACAAGAGGTGCATAAACACAGCAGAGTAGAGCAGATCCGTCACATGAAATGTTTCACTTCTCATCCTAAAATGAGTAACAAAGGTCGGCTCAGTGTAGTTAGGAGCTCCAGTTTCCACATAACCACTGACACGGGCTGGAGGTCTCCTCCTGCGGCTGATCGCTAAAGCAGTGGCAGTGATGTCCAAAGTCTTTTGCAGTGCCCCTGTGACATCATCCTCTGTCAGTTCTTCCCCCACAATCGCGAGGAGAATGGCCCTCTTGGCTTCCGTACTTGCAACGCTTGCGTAATGCAACAGGTTGTTCAGAGCTGTATTGTTTCTGTTAGCCTGACGTACCGGTACGTCTATGTTGAATACAGCCCTGGTGTCTTGTGAAAGTATTCAGATCCCCCTCACTTTTTTCACTTTTGTTATGCTGCAGTTCAATCTTGGTTTCATCAGACCAGAGAATCTTGTTTCTTGCAGTCGGAGAGTCCTTCAGCTGCTTTTATACAAACTCCAAGCAGCTTCCATGTGTTTTGCTCTGAGGAGAGGCTTCCGTCTAGCCGCTCTGCCATAAAGCCCAGATCGGTGGAGGGCCGCAGTGATGGTTGTCCTTCTGGAACTCAGTTTGGCTGGGCGACCAGCTCTTGGAAGAGTCCTGGTTGTGCCAAACTTCTTCCATTTGAGAATCATGGAGGCCGCTGAGCTCCTGGGAACCTTCAGTGCAGCAGAGATTTTTTTGTAGCCTTCCTCAAATCTGATGCAACAGTCCTGTATCTGAGCTCTGCAGGCAGTTCCTTTGACCTCATGGTTTCTGCTCTGATATGTATTGTCAGCTGTGAGGTCTTCTATAGAGAGGTGTGTGCCTTTCCAAATCATGTCCAATCAATTTAATTGACCACAGGTGGACTCTGATCAAGGTGTAGAAACATCTCAGCAACCATCAAGAGAAATGGGAGGCACCTGAGCTAAATTTCAAGTGTTGTTGCAAAGTGTCTAAATACTTATGTCACTAGCTGGGTTTCCATCCAAATATATCGAATTTTTTTAGTGAATTTTGTCAAAATGCGCAAAAGAAAATGTGAATTTATGCCTGTTTCCATTAGTTTTGTTTTGCGATTATTGAGAGGAGAGTGCGCCGTGAGACGACGCCATAAGATAGCGTCTGTGTGTCGACTGAACAACAAACACTCAGCTGACACTCAACAGCTGATCAGGGACAGATTCCTGCTGAACTTGTCAGCTCTTGGGAGAAGTCTGGTTACTATTTTGGCAGCGCTAGCTTCGTACCGAACCATCCTAAATAAGGAATAAGAGACTAATAATAATAATAACTAATAATAAGACTGTAGCGTAGAAGTGTGACGTGGTATCTGGTCCAGTCATCGTTTATTCGCAAAACCTGTTTCCACAGCAAAAAGTCGCATTTTCTTTTATCGATACGCTGAGAAATCCACCCCCTCCAAGCGTAAAAACTTTTTTTCGAATTTTCGGCTGTTTTTCGAATTTCTGGCGTTTCCATCCAAGTTTTTTTTTTCTTGCAATTTCTGAAAATGCAAATAAAAATTCGTGGATGGAAACCCAGCTACTGTGATATTTCAGTTTTTCCTTTTTAATAAATTTGTAAAAAAAAAAAAAAAAAAAAAAAAAATTCTACAATTCTGTTTTCTCACTTTGTCATTATGGGGTACTAAGTATAGATGAATGACAGGAAAAATGAATTTAAAATACTGTAGCATCAGGCTGCAACATAACAAAAGTGAAGAAAGTGAATTGGGTCTGAATACTTCCTGAATGCTCTCTATACACATGAATTGGGCCCCAATGACCGATCCACTGACTGAGCTCAGAGATTTGGAGAAGGTTGCAATTTATTTTCTTTTATTTTGCCTGCAGTTTATTATTTTTCATATTGTTGTGAGGAAAACTGCTATTCTTGACTGTTGAACTTCTGCTCATGTGTTTAATTCAAATTCATGCAAACTTATGTGTGACGTGTGTCTCTTTCCTGGTATTCGGTCCTCAGGCTCGGGGCCGTCCTGGTCTTCTGATACTGGTCCACAGGTATAGGCTACTGGTCCAGCGAGCTCCTTTTGGTGACAGCAGTCTAACTGAGGATTCTTAAACATAACAAGGGTTACAGTGGGGTTTCCACAGTCTGTCTGGTCACCTTTGCCAGAATTCAATTGCACATTAATGCCTTCCCAAACTGCTGTAGAACTGAAATCATCTTCCACTGTCTCTCAAATCATTTCTGAAGCCACAAACCTCCAGAGGAGCCGCTGCTGGCCTGGCCTTTCTTAGATGTTGTGGGCTCCTCCTTGTTTTCTCTGATGAAAAATCAGAGAAATCAGAGAATCCTCCAACATCAGGCTTGTCTTCACAGGAGACAGTTGGGAAATTAAACATCACCACATCTGTTTCGTTTGTTTGTGACGCTGCCAAAATCGCAGAGCACCGATCTTTCTGCACTTATAATGTGAAAGGCAGCTAGCATGCCACAAACAAAAGGTCAGAGATTAATTCTACAAAACACAGGAAAAATAAATTATAGTTGGAAGTTTTGTGTGCAGCATTATTCAAATATTTATTCATTTATTTTTTGTCAGGGTCAAAACAAATCAAATGTACATGGTGTTATGTGAATGTTAAAATACAGTAACAGACTGGAAACAGCCATAAAATCCCAGTGCAGCAGCAAAACAAACACAAAGCCCATGAAGACAACAAAGAGCAAACAGGCGACCACAAATAAACGTGTTTGTGTGCATAAAACTTTTACGACTAAAGAAAAGCAACAGAACAACCAAATGGAAATATTGGCACTGTTGAAATAGCGTTTTTATTTGTTCTTTCCTCACAGAGCAGAAGCCGGAGCGCGGCGCTGCAAGTCCCGTGGCAGACAAACAGAAAAGCTGCTGTTCCCGCTCCACAGCGGCTTTACACAAACACAGCAGAGAAGACGGCCTCCTCTTTGTGGCACAGATTTGATTTTTAATGTCTGTCTAGAGAAAAACCTGTCAGATAGCCACAGCTCTTTGCAAGTCATGAACAGTAAATAAGGATTCCCACTTTTTATTCCTACCAGCCCCACTTTCTAAACCCCAAATCAGCTTTGTCATAATGTGAGGCCGCTGGCCAGAAGGTCTGGGCTGCATTTTGACTCCAAGCTTCGCTTTGACACAGAGGGAAAAAACAAAGGCAATGCAGTGGAGAAATATTTCCAAAATCAAACCATTGCTCATACAACAGTCATCAAAAACTCTCCTGAGGAAAAGCCATCACTAACAAGAGCCACAAAGACAAACTGTTGCTCCTGGGATCCTCAGACTGAAGATTACAGCGCCAATACTGTCAAAAAGTGGCATCAAATCATTGTGTCAGATTTATCCTGTAAACTATACAGCCAGCGTCACAGCATTTGAGTATTAATGTGTCATTTTTAAAGAAAACGTGAATGCAGAGTCATGTTTTGTTGAGCAACATCAGGCCTTGCGTTATATAGACAGACATGAGGGGAAATACAGGAGATACAGCAGGAGATAAGACACCAAAACAAAGACACATGTAAAGAATAAAAAAAACAAAAAGGTAAACTTTTGTCTGTCCGGGTTTCACACCGTGCCACAATGAGTCAGCTGGTTCTTCCTCTTGTTAACCAATTAACAGAGAAGATCCTTCACTGCATTTTAAATCAGATCCATCACAGAGAACAGATGATCAGTGACAGACCGTGGAACCTTTCACAATAAAATGCTCAGTCAGCAAAGACGAGAAGAGGAACCTGCTTCTACTTTGTTGGTTTGTATTTCCAAATTTCACAATAAAAGCTGCACCATGAAAAACTACAATGAGGACCATTTAGACTCAACTATCACATTATGCTCTTCTTCCACGTGTCAGCTGAGTCTACAGGGTCCTCACTACCAGTTGAGTGTAATGTCCCTTTAAAAGTAGTACTTCTACTTCTACTGCAGTCACATACCAGCAGAGGAACAGTACTTCTACTTCTACTGCAGTCAGATACCAGCAGAGGAGCAGTACTTCTACCAAAGTGGTAGTTTGCAGTATCTTTCCTCCACTGCCATTTAAAAACCAGCCGTTCCCTCAGTTTCTCCACGTGGTGTTCCGTCTGTATTGAACCAGGAGGTGAGACAAAAAGCAGGAGTGATGCTGATGCCGCTCTGTCGAGTTTGAACTGGACAGACTTCAGTGGAAACGCCACAGCGAGGGCAAACAGCTGGACGAGTATCACATGTCCACTTTGAGCTGCTGTGTAGCAGACAGTCTGAGTGTCTGGGCAGCTACAACAAGACTGAACTGTAAAACTGTTCAAATCACACTGACCAAGTCTGAAGCTTTGTGACTCCTGAACTTTTGACATACTGAATAGTTTTCATGTCCCATGTTTCAAAATAAACATAAGCTTTTAAATATGATTTCCTTTAACAAATTACACTTTTTTTAAAATCTAATTTTAGCTAGACATTTGAGATGAAATATAATATAATTTTGCATTCACGTATTATTTGAAAAATCCAGACTCAGACTCATTAAAGGTTAGGGTGTGTTTTCACCTCTGGACGTCCAGTGGTTCAGTTCCTATGGGTAGCATTTCCTGTTAGCTTAGCATAAAGACTTGAAGTCTATGGGAGTCGTTAGCCTGGCTGTGTCAAAGTGAAAGAACAAACCCTCCAGCAGCTCTGAAGCTGTCTGGTTCACACTGTGGATCATGTGGATCTGAAACACACGTCTTGACATCACAGACAGCCCAGGTGTCACAGTCCAACACACACCTGTGCTCTCACACTCCACACTGTCACCAGGGGTCAAAACTACAGGAGGACACACACCCTCCACAGGGACGGGACTCTCTCCCAGGATGCTGGGCGATGAACATTTTTAAGAGAAGCAGAACAAAAAGTCATTAAGGCATTTTAAATTGTAATGCTACAAATACAAACAACTGGTAATCTACATTATTAAGCAGAAGGAGTGTAAACATATAAATCATACATTTAACATTACAATAAAAAATCAGTGAAAGCAACATGTTAAGGCTGTTTACAGCTCTTACACACACTATTATTCTATAATATAAGCCTTTACCTACAGGCCCCGATCCAAAACCGCTTGCAGGCCTGTTTCTAGTGGGCCCTCATATGACAGTTTGTCTTAATGAGCCTGAGGCCCTCAGGGGCTACTAAAGCTACGCAGCCTGGGCCCCGGCACGAAGAGATGATATTTTTTATTTTATTTTATTTATTTTTTTTATAAATGTGTCGCTAAACTCACAAACCAGTGACAGAACTAAAGAGATGGACTGGCCACCGATATTAACACGCTGAGGAAATCCATTTCTCCAGGTCCTGGAAGAGCAGCAGCTTCTTCTCACACAGACGGAGAACAACATGCTGACTGGTGTTCGGTTTGTTAGAGCGACTGCTCTGTCTGAGAAAGCTGACCCTAATCAAGCTGCTCTCTGTTTGATTTGTACGTAAAAATAACCAAAATGCCCAAAACGTGCCTTATTTGAGCCGTAAGGCTAACCCTAACCCCTTGTTTCCTGGGTTTGGGCAAAGTGGCTGCTGGGAAATCTGTTTGGAAGTGACAGACTGAAGATCAGGAGTGAAAAACAGAAGTGTTTCCTAAATGGCGTCCAGCCCCACACAGACGAGTGACACACAGTTTCTGGGTGATGAAGTCCTTCAAACTAGTCTTTATATTCAAGCAGTTCCCTCCTGCTGTCACTGGGGGTCACTAAACTGTGTGACTGTTTGAGTCCCTCAGTGTGAGTCTGTATGCAACAGTCAGAAAGGATCACCATGACGACAGGGCTGACTGTGAGCATGTATCCAGTCGACTGACAGACCCTGAAGCAAACCAGGAAGTCCGACTCAGGCTGGGCGGAGCTTTTAGAGGTAGTCGTCCTCACTGGACGGCTCATCATCATCATCATCACCGTTGTTGTTGTTGTTGTGGAGGTAATAGTTGCTAGGGCCTTCGCCAGGGTCATCGCTGCTAATAACTGAAGACAGCCCGGTGACCTTTGACCCCTCCGAACTAGCAGAAGGACTGCGGCTCATCCTCCACAGCTGCGAGGCAAAGGTCCGCCCCCAGCTGCAGCGCTGGCCAATAGGACGCAGGTGCCGGATGAGCTCAGCGGCCTCCTGCCAATAAGACGTTCACTTGCTGTGGCCCCGCCCAGAGCGCTGCTTGCTCATGGTGGTCAGCATCTGACTGATGTACGAGGTCAGCAGGTCGTCCATCTTGTAGCCCTGTGCATGTCACACACACACACAGACACAGACACACACACACACACACACAGTACATTGAGTCTGGTCTTTTGTGTTTTGTGATTTAAATGGAGATTTGTGGTCTGTGCGTGCAGAGAGAGAGGGACAGCTCCTCTTTCTTTCTCGTCTTGTTCAGTTCCAAGTTCACATCATAAAGACTTCAACAACGGGACAGGTTTTCAATCATGATGAAAGCCTTCAATTTAGCTGCTAACCCCTCACTGTAACCTCAACCAGCCCCACTGTAACCTCAACCAGCCCCACTGTAACCTCAACCAGACCCAATGTAACCTCAACCAGACTCATCGTAACTCCAACCAGACTCACCGTAACCTTAACCTCAACCAGACCCAATGTAACCTCAACCAGACTCACCATAACCTCAACCAGACCCACCGTAACCTCAACCAGACTCACCATAACCTCAACCAGACTCACCGTAACCTCAACCAGACCCACCGTAACCTCAACCAGACTCACCGTAACCTCAACCAGACTCACCGTAACCTCAACCAGACCCACCGTAACCTCAACCAGACCCACCGTAACCTCAACCAGACTCACCGTAACCTCAACCAGACTCACCGTAACCTCAACCAGACCTCAACCAGACCCACCGTAACCTCAACCAGACTCACCGTAACCTCAACCAGACTCACCGTAACCTTAACCTCAACCAGACCCAATGTAACCTCAACCAGACTCACCATAACCTCAACCAGACTCACCGTAACCTCAACCACACCTCAACCAGACCCACCATAACCTCAACCAGACTCATCGTAACCCCAACCAGACTCACCGTAACCTTAACCTCAACCAGACCCAATGTAACCTCAACCAGACCCAATATAACCTCAATCAGACTCACCGTAACCTCAACCAGACTCTCCGCAACCTCAACCAGACCCACCGTAACCTCAACCAGACCTCAACCAGATCCACCGTAACCTCAACCAGACTCACTGTAACCTCAACCAGACCTCAACCAGATCCACCGTAACCTCAACCAGACTCACTGTAACCTCAATGACGCTGAGAATGAGAATGAGTCAAAGTTAGCACCTCCTCCCTGGCTAAGCTAACCACCGGCACCCAGTTTTCCTTTCCTAGCCCAGAAGAAAAAATTTTGCCCACCAGCACCTACACCTGTCGAGCAGAACAGAGGCCAACATATTGCTCTTCCTCCTCCTCCTCTGCCTCAGTGCTGCAGGTTAAAGCTTAACCCCAGACTCACTCTCGCTGTGGAACGAGCTTTGATTTGACTCGATAAATTTGCTTTTTCTGATGTTGTGCTATTGAGCTTGCACTGTGTTGCAAGCTCAATAGCACTTTGACCCGCTGGTCAAAGGCTGATGCCCAGAAAAGTCCTGAGCTCAGCAAAACAAGAAAATCTAATCTCTCTGTCTCTCTGTCTCTCTCTCTCTCTCTCTCACCTGCAGTGATTTAATAAAAGCTGAGCATCATGGGGACGGACACAAAGGAGCAACAACAAATAAACTCCTGAGCGACATGGAAGTAAATGAATCCACCGCTGGCAGGAAACATCTGCGAGTAGCAAGTTAAAAAAACATATCCAAGGATGCATTAAAAAAAAAAAAAAAAAAAAAAAACTATGATTTTCCTCTCAGGCTTCTGCTCCATTAAAACATAAACCTGTATGTTTCTGCCTCTGTTCGGCCCCTTGACCAAGTCAAGATTGAATTTAGCTTGAATGTAGTTTTGTTTGAGCTTAGTTTAGTTTAACTTCTGCCTCCAGACACTGATCAGCGATGCAAACAGCGTTCTGAGGATCGAGATTTAAATGAACAGTCCTACAGTTCCAGGCCCAGCTATCTAGTCTGTGAGACACACCGCAACCCCAAGATGTTTGATTCTGCTTTAGGTTTGCTTTATTTGCTAGAACACCGAAATTACAAATGGCTTTAAAAGACAGAAGGGAAACAAGAGAGAGAAAAACACCGTGTGCAGCTGAGATCAACAAACCCAGAGGGACTTCCACAAACTTCACCACAAAAAGAAAAAATGAGAAACAAAGACAAGACAAAGCAGCTGTGAGCCTCCACATCTCTGTCAGCGGGGGAGGATCCTGCTCACGTCTCATGGCTACATCTGTGTGTGTGTGTGTGTGTGTGTGTGTGTGTGTGTGTGTGTGTGTGTGCGTGTGTGTGTGTGTGTGTGTGTGTCGCTGCCACCCACTAGTGAGGTTTCGCAGAGTAACTTGCTTCCTCTGACCAGGTTGCCAATGGTGATGTGGAAGTAGGTGTTGCCGCTGCTCCAGTTGGAGATCTTGGTGAAGGGATGAGTGGTCAAGATGTCCTGCACACACACACAAACACACACACACACACACACACACACACAGACACACACACACACACACACACACAGGGGTCAGATTATTTTTTACTCAAATCAATGTGACCCCAGTCGCCTCCTGGATATTGTAGTCACCTTTCTGATTTATGATTTTAACTCAGCAGACAGGTTTGACATTTATGCCCCAGAAGGAAATAAAAGAACTGATCTTTCCATCTTTCTGGAAAAATCCTAGATTACATGTGGATTAACAGAAATAACTTTACTGCCAGCTGATTCTACTTAAATTATCATAATTTATCTTAAATTAAACTGAGCAGCAAAGCCAGACCTTTGTGGATGTTTTAGTAGAAAAACAAACCTTGTTCTTGGGGTCGATGAGGCTGACTCCATGCTTGTTGATGGCGATCAGCAGGATCTCTGGGAAATTGGGCTCTGTGGTTTGCTGAGGACAAAACACAGCAAAACACAAATGACACAAAAAAAACACAAAACACACAGTGCACATTGTGATGACATCAGCAGCCTGTTTTCATATGAAGCCTCTCTGTGTGCAGGACAGAGCCTCCCTAAATCCATCAGGCAATATTTCAGGAAGGACTGTGTACTTCTGTACTATAATTATTTTGTAGGCACAGATCTTAAAGTATGCCGATGACTTAATGCTAAAATACTGCACTTTACTACAGTGTGAAATAGGGCTGCCACGATTAATCGATTAATCGCGACGACGTCGACAATCAAAATAGTCGGCAACTAATTTAGTAATCGACGTAATCGTTTTTTTTTTTTAAGCTTTGTTTTTCGAATCATGGTAAAACAATAGAAGCTGCATGCTGGCGCAATAATCTGCAATTTACGTATGATCCGATTAATCGAGGAATCGCAAAAATAATCAGTGTTGTGTCGATTATCAGAATAATCGATTGTGGCAGCCCTAGTTTTTTCCAAATGGTGAATATCTGTTTTTGAAAACAAACTTTAAATCATTTCACTGTCATAAACAGTAAAGCAGTCATGTCCCCGGTGAATTTCTATAACTAAAGTTTTTTTACATGCCCTCGTAAAGAGTGACTCAACACCTGTGCTACACTGCCCTCTAGAGGCTGAAACTGACTGACTGGATGCGGCCAGAAGTGCAACATGACTGAGAGATTCAGCCTCTAGAGGGCAGTGCAGCAGAAGTGCTCTGGCGTGTGTGATTTAGAGTTGAGTTACCCTTTAAAAACAACTACAAGGCACTTTCACTTTGTGTTGGTTTTGGCCCACCCTGTGGACAAAAGCGGCGGCGTCTCGGCCTTTAAAGATCTTGAGTGTTTACATCCTGGGCCACGGCACAGCAAACGCTCAAAAGGTGGGCTTTATTAAAAAGATACAGCAAAATGCAACACCTGCAGTGATGATATTTCGTGCAAAGGAGGAAGCAGGAAAAACTAGCAGGCTGACAGCTCGGTGTGGACGGCAGGCAAAGAGGCCAAGAGAAATGACAGCAAAGACGAGCAGAGGAGGACAAGCCACGGAGGCAGAGGCAGAGTGAAGCTAAATCCAGCGGAGAGGGTTAACTGTGATACATGTCAGGATGTTAACATGAGGCGAACCCACAGCCTTACAAACAACATTAATGTTAAATTATGTTTTTTACATATAAATAATGAACAGAGAGCCTCGGAGTGGGATCACAGCCCCCCGTGTCTCCACACAGACACTCAGGCTGGGAAATGTAAACACTGACTCCTCTGGTAAAGCGTTTCGTCTGACTCTGCCGAGACACCGAGCCGGGCCCAGGCCTTCAGAATAACCATAAAGTCTGGTCTCATTTGCTCATGTAGGTCAAACAGAGGCATCAGGATTAAACTGACACGACTTACGCAACTTCTACTGGAGAAGCAAAAGCATGAACGAGCAGGTACAACTGTTAAGGTGGGCTGGCGGTCTTTACCTTGACCTCAAAGAAGGCGGAGCCGAAGGTCGGCCATTTGTAGATGATCTTCAGGAACATCAGTTTGGCCTCTTCCCTCGATTTCCCAGCCTGCTTGTTGAAGTACGCCACCACAGACTGCCACCACCACACACACACAGTCACACACCAAGACACACACTCGGGGTTAATTTAATCTGTGATAAACCTTAATCAAGTGCTGGTAGACGTGTTTCAGACACTTTGATCAGTGACAAATCCTCTGCTAGAGGTCCTGCTCTAAAAATCTAGCTGTATGGTGAAATTAAAATCAGTGGCTCAGAAATCACACGGAGAAAGTTCAGCTTCTGCACTGCTTTACCCTTTTCCAGTCGTCAGGAGACATCTGACGAATCAGATCTTGGGGAACGAGCTCCCGGAGAATCTTGGGAATTGTAGGAAAGTGGGACTTGTCGTCCTCAAACTTGACTCGGTAGATGAGCGCTCCGAGCTGGAAGACTTCCTCACGGGAACACTTGTGGTAGCCACGCAGGTACTTAGGCAGTTCCTGATGAAAATAAAGAAGAAGCATCAATCATCATCTAGACAATTATATTCCTACTAAAAATAAAATTATTTTTACAGCAACTACATGCAATTTGCCAGCTGATAAATACAAATTGTATTTATTTATTATGTTGTATATGACATAAAGTCTCGCCAGGTGAGATGAGGCCTGAATGTAGGGGAGCAACAGACACCTGAAGCCTTGTGATCACATCCACAGATCAGTGCAGCTTGTTGAGCAGAAAACCAACCTGGTAGTAGTGAAAGATGGAGTCGGCGAAGGAGTCCTTCCCTGGAACCGTGTTGGTCCACAGCTTCTTCATGAAAAACACCTGATAGGTGAGAGAGGGAACGCTCCCTGAGAGGAGCCAGGGGGCAAGGACAGAGAGGAGGAGGCAAGGACAGAGAGGAGGAGGCAAGGAGGACAGAGGGAGAAACTTAAATCCATGGTCCAACTTCGTCCAAGTCAAATACAGAATGATCTACAGGGTTGACGGGAAGTTTTGCTTGGACTCCAGTTTGTCTCAGCCAACATACAAACTCTTTAAATCCACATCCACACAAACACAATCATACAAGAAAAAAATCTAAAGTACTAAAATGACTAGACCACGTCTCACTCCCAGTCTCTCCTGTCTTTCTGCACTTTCAACTACAGTGGTCCCTCGCTATATTTTGCGGATTTTTTTAGTGCAATTTTGCATGATTTTTTTTTTTTTTTTTTTTTTTTTTTACAGCGCATTGTGTTCTGCGTCCTGATTGGCTAAGGGACTGTAGACCATTGTCAGTCAGTCTCCTCCGTGCCGTGTCTCCTGTACAGTACAGAATGCGTTCATTCTATAATACTGGACTTATTTTTCTACGAAGGTTTGAACTTTGAGAGTTTAAACAAGAGAGAAAAGTGGGAAAATGTTAATGCCTGTCTGAGAAAAGTGTAGAAAGTGTGTAGTGAGGGGTTTTACAGCCTTAAAACATCTAGAATAATTGTAAAAAATAAAGCTGACTACTTCACGGATTTCGCCTATTGCGGGTTATTTTTAGAACGTAACTCCCGCGATAAACAAGGGACCACTGTATTGAATTAAGGCTTAAAATGCCAAAAAGACTTTATTCTTATTTTTGATCCCGAGTGAGTTTTGAGAGTTTTGCAAAGTTTCAGCGGGCAGGACATGGAGCTGGTGAAATCAGCTCCAGCCTGTTGCCTCTTTTCCCCTGGCAGCATTTCTCCCATCAGTGTCCTGACAGGCAGGGGGGAAAGCCTCAACTCGGGACGTCCTAACACTGTTCTCACCGATCATATCAGCTAATGAGACGCCCTTTACACGGTGAAACATGGCAGCCAGGGTGGTTACCAAAATTTTACTGAATTTCAACTTTTGTCTCAGGCCTTTCCTTTGGTTGCACACACAATATCCCAGCATGCACTGCACAGCAAACAATCCACCTTGTTTTTTATGTTTTTAGAAGCCTGGTACCAACCGTCTTTAGCAGGCCGAGTTTTCTTGATCCAGTCTGTCAAATGTCGGACAAAGTCGAAGAAAAAATCTCCCTCTGGGACACTGATCACCTGCAACACACACACACACACACACACACACATTCACATTTTGCAGAGAACATTAGCCTTGTGGCCTCGGAGGTTGATTAGGTTAATTAAGTTAATTACAAAAACTACAACAACAGGAGTGACATTTAGGTAATTTATCAGAGATCACTAACTAAACTTTTGAAAACGCTTACCTCAAAGTGAAGGGGTGTGTGTGTGTGTGTGTGTGTGTGTGTGTGTGTGTGTGTGTGTGAGAGAGAGAGTGAAAGAGAGAGTGAACTGGCTAAAGTCTGGCAGCTCGACAAAACGCTGAGGACGGTCTGACCTTGTCTGAGATCTTGACAAAGAGGCTGAAGCCTTCGGGGGATTTGAGCAGCAGTCGGGTCGAGATGTTCTGACAGAAGTCCTTCGCTTTGGTGCTGGACTCCACCTCGAACGCCTGCAGGTACACACACACACACACACACACACGGGCACAAGGACACCTCAAACCCTGCCCGCTTATGATTGGAAATTTGGGAAATTGTGTAGGCACATGTATGAGTGTGTGTGTGTGTGTGTGTGTGTGTGTGTGTGTGTGTGTGTGACCTCGTCCGTGTCATCAGGGAAGTAGACTTTGTGGAAGATCTGGGTGGTCTTGTGTTGGATGGCCTCCACCTCCACCAGATGAGGAGGATACTTCCTGGACCCATTACTGTTACCATGACAACAACAAGAGGAGCACAGGGGAATGAAACCCATTTAGTTCATTTTTGCATTATCAGCGCCTGCATTCATCACATGATATTCATCATTCATTCAAAGATCAGATTAGTGGTTCAGTTCCTGTGGGTAGCATTTCCTGTTAGCTTAGCATAAAGACTTGAAGTCTATAGGAGTCTTTAGCCTACAGTACAGTACAGCTTTACGTGCCTGTGTGTGTGTGTGTGTGTATGTGTGTGTGTGTGTGTGTGTGTGTGTGTGTGTGTGTGTACCGCAGGGCTTTGTGCAGCCTCTGCATGCAGTCTCCGGACAGCGGGTGGTGTTTCTTGGACTGCAGGAAGCGCTGGATGTGGGGCAGCAGGACGTTGCTGGGGGGAAACAGACCAGTGCACAACCACAACAGCTCCCAGCCTTTCTCCTCACTGTACCTGCACATACACACACACACACACACACACACACACACACACACACACAGAGGGATAAAACTTTAAAAACCACCTGCTGGAATAGCCTCTACCTCGTCTACAGCTGCAGCTGCACTCAATGCACCATGTGACTGAATGATGAATGTGAACATAAATAATATCTTCCTCTTGATATTTAGTTCTGAACGGTCCACATCTCGACCGTCTCAAAGCTTCTCAAAGCCTCCTTCTCAGACCTGTCTGCTTCTCTGGATTGTGATTGGTACACTACTCAAAAAGTTAGGGATATTCGGCTTTCGGGTGAAATTTCAGGATGAACTTAAAATGCATTATAATCTTTACAGGTGAACTTAATGTGACCTTCTGTAAACTTTTGAATGTCCAACTGTTCAATGTTTCAGTACTTTTTGCACAAGTTGCTGTTCTCTAACAAGGAGCTTAACGGCAAAATTCACATCAGGTGTTTGATGCTCCAGCTCATTGAGGTCGTATCATTAGGGAACGGCTGCTGGAGACTGGGGTACCTCAAATGGAGTGGCCTGCACTTTCTCCAGACCTGAATCCCATAGAAAACCTATGGGATCAGCTGAGTCGCCGTGTAGAGGCTCGGAGCTCTGTACCCCAGAACCTCAATGTCCTGAGGGCCGCCCTTCAAGAAGAGTGGGATGCCATGCCTCAGCAGACAATAAGTCGACTTGTGAACAGCATGAGACGTCGTTGTCAAGCTGTAATTGATGCTCAAGGGCACATGACAAGTTATTGACACTGACATTTTTTGTTGTGATATATCCACCACTGTTGTTGGCTTTTGTTTCAAGAAATTGTTTGAGATGAGGAAATCACCAGTGCATGCTTCTACTTAAATGCCCTACTTTCATGATATAATATCACTGTAGCGTGAACTTTTTACATTTTCCATAAATTTCACCCAAAAGCCAAATATCCCTAACTTTTTGTGAGTAGTGTATATGCGGGAAATCCATTCTGGATGATCCTGGATTCACCTCATCAGTGTCCTTCTTGAGAAATGTCCCTGATGTTTTCTACATTCAGTTTGTCCACACTGTCCATCACACGTGGTGCACTGACTGGTGGGGCTGGCCCAATGCAATCAATAACACAATACATCACAGTACTTCCCCTGGTAATACATTAGAGATGCACTCGTGCTTGTATTGATATCTGATATTTCAGTGGCACAGCTGCACATGTGCGTTCCCCTGAGGCGTCTTGGTTCTCTGCCTTCAGGACCTGCAGCTGTTTTACGCTCAGCTCGCAGATTAAAACCACAGTACATCAACAGGCAGAGCCGTCGTGGGCCTTTGCTTCACAGCCAACCATCCACCCAACAGCAGCTGCTTGTTGTGTCATCATGAGAGTTTTAATAAAGTTATTCAAACAAACTCCTCTGCCCACACGGTGACATCAGTAAACACTTCAGCTGTTGTCTGACAAGGTGACCCATCCAGAAATACTCTGATCTGCGGTGAAGCAAAGGCCCACACCGATTCTCCTCCATCAGTTTCTCTGATGAAACACTGAGGAGCCCAGCTGATTCCTGCTTATTGGTTATTGCTTATCTATCCCAGCTGATCATCTTACAATACATTGCCCGTCTGCTCGCAATGCTGTCGTTACCGTGGTGATGGTAAGGTATTGCCGGTGACCCAGTGGCATCACAGTGTTAGAGAGCGGAGGCTACGTACTTGACGTGGTTGTCGGTGAGCTGTTTGATGATCTGGCAGTAGATCTCGTCTTTCAGAGGCTCCGCCTTCAGCGCTCCCTCAAAGATCTGGTCGGTCAGCTCGTTGACCGACCGCGTGCGTTTGGACGGGTAGTCACCCATGTACTTCATCATGGGTGGGACGAGCGTCAAGGAATAAAACGGCTGGCGGAGAAGAAACCGGTTAAAGGAAGGGAGAATTCCTGTGTAATTTTGAGTTACACTCTCTTTATTGATGTCTGCAATTGTTTAACTTTTATCATTTTATATGCACACTGAGAAATTAGATATTGGTTTTTCATCATTTTAAAGGAAGACGCCAACCTTTTGGGAAATACACTCTTTCCCCAACTTCCTCAGACTGAGACAAGATGTTGGATAAAAGTCTTTATGCTAAGTTAACAGGAAATGCTACACATAGGAACTGAACCACTGGACGTCCAGAGGTGGAAATGGTGTCCAACATCTGGTCTCAGTCTGGGGAGGTTGGGAAAAGGGGACTTTGACCAAAATGCTGGTGTTTTCCTTTGAATAGATACATTCCACTGTCTAACCTAGTTTGAATTTTATTGCAGTTTCCATTAGTAGTTCTGTCTGACATAACAAAATAAAAAAAAGAATCACAGATATGACAATAATATTTGTAAGACAACATTGTAGAGAGTCATAATTTACTGTGTTTTCTATTTTCTTTACTTGTTTTTTTACCTGTAGCACCTTGAGATTCTCAAATGAAAAGTGCTTTACAAATAAAATCTATTAGTATTATTATTATTATAATCTTCTGTGGGACACTTGTGTTTCAGTCACACTTGAGTACAACAAGAAGGGAGTCTTGACAAAATAATTAAGTGGGCATGTTTACTGTGATGGATTGCCTTCCTCAGGCTTTTTCCAAGTGTGTCAAAGATTATTTTAATAACAGATGAAGATGAATGGCAGCAACTGGCTTCCACAGAAGGAGGGAAAATGAAGTTTGAAACTATAGAGGACAGAGTGCAGACACTGTGAAGTATCGTGTGAATGACAGAAGCAACATGAGCGATCAGCACAAAGTTATAAAGAAAACTCTTGTGTGGGTTCCAGCCACGGTTTGCCTCTTTGTGGCTCTCACAGTGAAGGATATCGATGAAGGACATGCAGGCCTCCTGTGCCAGCTCCTCGTGGTTGATGACCTTCTTCAGCAGAGGCTGCTTGAGCGGCTCGCGGGTGCAGCTCCACAGTTTGTCCTTCCCTCGGTTCTTGGTGATCATCACCCTGCTCAGAGTGTGTTTGGGAGGAGGCCTGGCCAGGAGCACAGGGTGCAGTGTGTGAGGCATGAACTGTGCAAGCACCTACAGCGGCTAATGATTATCTGCACTTTCAAATAACCTGATTCGTTTTGCAATGAATCACCATCACACAGTGTATCAGGTGACAAAGTCTCACAGTCTCATGGGAAGTTTTAGCAGAGTGATGTCTTCAAACTGCTTCCTCAGTCTGACTCTGACCAGCGGCCAAAAAAACTCAAAGTATTAAAGGAATATTCCAACGTTTTGGGCAAGCCAGACTGAGACCAGATGTTTGACACCATTTTCATCAAAAATACACCTTCCAGCAGCTCTGAAGCGGTCTGATTCACACAGTGGATCACGTGGATTTGAAATACATGTCTTTGTGATTTTTTTTTTTTTTTAAACTGGAGTGGTTTGAGGAGAAGTCAGCTGGTGGAGCTGTAACTGCTCAACACATTTCTCCTTCCATCTGTCGCAGTGATCCACGCACGCTGGAGGTGGAGGAAGATCCACTACTAATTATTTTCAGCTAAAATGACTCTTTTTTTGTTTGTTTGTTTGTTTGTTTGTTTATCCCAAGATGTGTGTTTCATATCCACATGATTTGGAACATGAACTGAACCACCGGATGTCCAAGAACTGGTGTCCAACATCTGGTCTCAGTCTGGAGGAGTTGGGAAAAGAAGATTTTACCCAAAATGTTGGAATATTCCTTTAATTTTATAATGATCTGAATGGAATCAGACCATGTTTGGTATTTTTACTGGATAAATCATTAAAACAACTAATTGATTATCAAAATCTTAATTGATTCATTTTTGAGGAACCAAACGTGGATCATTTGACTGTTTCTTCAGTACAAACGTGTGAAAGGGAGGAAGGGCTGAGGAAGAGGAGGTGAAGGGAGGAGAGGAGACACCAGCCTCCATTCATGTATTTACTTTGCTGGCTCTGGCACATCCAATTAGAAAAGATGAATGGAAACAACAGAAATCAGTAGAAATGGAAACTATTGAAGACACTGTGATGCTCACTTGGAGCAGAAAATGTTTTTTGTTGATTACGCAGTGTGTGTGTGTGTGTGTGTGTGTGTGTGTGTGTGTGTGTGTGTGTGTGTGTGTGTGTACCTGAAGTAGTCGTAGGAGAACTCCTCCAGGGTGTACGGTGTCATCCTGCCGTTGCTCTCTGGCAGGACGAGCTGGGAAACACGGACCGACTCCTGACGCTGGTCCGGCGTCATGGTAACCAGCGCCTGATTGGTTGGATTACAGCACAGACTATATTAATCTGTCACCACGGCGACACACTTGATTAAATCAAACAGCACATCAGAAAAGATGAGACTTGAAGCCGATAAAGAGGATGGAAAGCCGAGAGCAGCTTCCACCTGAGCACCAAGTGTTCAGGTGAGGGTTCACTCTGAAAACACAGCAGAGCTCAGCCTCCTGCTCAAACACTTCCTTTCAACCTTTATTTAAACCTCAGGGAGCATTAAGGGCATGCCCTCATTTTCAGTGCTGTCAACAGAACAAGTAAAAACAGAATAAATACACAGAAAATCACTGACGAGGAAACAACAGATAAAAAACAGTTTCATTCAGGAGCGGGCTGATCTGTAATCAGTGACCTTTGGCTACTGCTGTGTCCACTTTTAATGTGTGAAATGTTCTGAGTGTGTGCAGCACAAAAACTAAAGGCAGTTTGTGGCTCATGTCGAGGCTGAGCGGGAAGGTCGGACAGTAGCCGGGTTTCCATCCAAATATATCGAAATTTTTGAGCGAATTTATGCCTGTTTCCATTAGTTTTGTTTTGTGATTATTGGGAGAAGAGTGCGCCGTGAGATGACATCATAAGATAGCGTCTGTGTGTCGACTGAACAACAACAAACACTCAGCTGACACTCAACAGCTGATCAGGAACAGATTCCTGCTGAACTTGTTGGCTCTTGGGAGAAGTCTGGTTACTATTTTGGCAGCGCTAACTTCGTACCAAACCATCCTAAATAAGGAATAAGAGACTAATAATAATAATAATAATAATAATAATAACTGATAATAAGACTGTAGTGTAGAAGTGTGACGTGGTATCCGGTCCAGTCATCGTTTATTCGTAAAATCTGTTTCCACAGCAAAAAGTCGCATTTTCTTTTATCGATACGCTGAGAAATCCACCCCCTCCAAGCGTAAAAACTTTTTTGCGAATTTTTGGCCGTTTTTTGAATTTTTGGCATTTCCATCCAAGTTTTTTGTTTTTTGTTTTTTTTTTCGCAATTTCTGAAAATAGGTGGATGGAAACCCAGCTACTGAGAGTGAAACGCCTTTGCAGAGCCGGGACATGCAGCACAGTCCCATGGAAAACATGAGCACAGCGGTCGCAGGTGATTTGGGCGGCTGAGGTTTGTCATGTGTAGAGACGCAGCTCAGAGTCAAGACAGCCTGCTGACATGGAAATGTGTTCCCACAGAAATCCAAATCAAAACACATATCTTCTCAGCAGAGCCTCAAGAAGACAACAACTTTAATAACAGAAAGTTCTGCTATGAAAATGGATTGAACGCAATCAAACTAATATGGAGTCTCTGAATTGATTTTTTTCTTAGGTTTTGTTTGTTTACTGCTTTTTTCCTGTGAATCAGCTGGTTTTGTTGTTTGCGGTTATTGGCATATTTTGTTATGTTTGAAAAGGCAACGCTGGAATCGATTCAAACAAACAGTCGGGCTCAAATGTGAGGCTCGGTGCTCAGTGGAGCTGGAAGGAGGAGGAGGAAGAGGAGGAGGAGGAGGAGGAGGAGGAGGAGGAGCAGGAGGTGCTTGTGGCACTTGAAAGAAGTTATGAAACCTCTGAATGTGTCAGCCCTCGGAGGCTGCGGCCTGACACATTTTTATTGGAGCTGAAATTAGCAGAATGGGTTGAAGTAAACTTTGAAAGGACTTGCACACTGAGCGGTAACACACTCTGCTGTCGGAGCTGCAGGGGAGCGGCTTCCTTCCCACTGGAGATAATGAGAGCAGGAAGCGAGGAGCTGCAGAGACGCTGAAGTGCCGCCAGCTGCCTCCTCTCAGCGTGAGCCTGAGACGGAGAGGGAGGCGATGCGTCGTGTGTGTGTGTGTGTGTGTGTGTGTGTGTGTGTGTGTGTGTGTGTCTGCACGTCCATGTGGGTGTTTTCTCTCACCACCACGTCGGGCTGAGGCCTGGTCACACAGGGCAGGACGTAGACGCAGTCGGCGGGGAAATCTCCTTTCTGATTGGTCCGCTCGTTGATGCCGTGCGCCCAGCCGGAGTTGAGGACCTGCTCTCCCGTGTCCTGGTCCAGCAGGATGAGGTCTCCCTTCAGGAAGCTCAGGAACGTCGACTCCTCGCCCGCTGGCAGGCACAAATGTACAATTTGCATCTCAGTTTCACGGTTTTATAATTGTATTTCAGTATTTTACTGTGTTTTGTATTTTTTACTCACATCTTGACTTCTGTTCTTCATCACATTGCAAATAGCCTTAAGTAAACTTTTTCAATTTTTTTTTTTACATTTTCCATTAACCTATTGCTAGTATGCATGCACTGTCACTGTCAGTGATACAACATACTAATGAAAAAGCAGCACAGAGACATGAAGTCTGCTTTGGCTGTAAATATTTTAGTAACCTTGAATTAACCTTGAATTAAGAGGTTACTATATAACAGTGAATTAAAAGGTTACTATATATATAGTAACCTTTTAATTCACTGTTTAAATGTCTCTTCTGGCATTTATTCCTCATATTCCTTATTAGCGCATATCAAATCAGATAATGTGTGATATGCATGTGTAAACAGAATAATTCAAAGAACTTGTAATTGACTTTTTTTCTTGTCTTTGTGCGTGTAATCAACTTGTGAATTTTTATAGTGATATCTGAAAGTAACATTTTGAACCTTTTCCCCTGTGTGTTTAAAAACAGTGTTTTTTGGTATTATATGGTCATAAATAGGTTATTTTCAAAACTTTCCACCAATAGGATTCCTTGGGACTTTTTTCCCCTCACTCAGGACAAACTGAGGATACAAAATCAGTTGAGTTTGCTTCTCTTGCAGTTTGTCCTAGGTTTTTTCATAAAATGACTGGACTATTTCAGTAAAAACTAAATTTTTCTTTATGGATGCGACGTGCTCTCAGGCCGTATCTCTGATGTCTCTGCACTAATAAGAGGAAAGTGCGGTGATCCTTGCAGGATCCTCAAGGTGAAGTATAAACCCCCTCATCCCAGTCACCTCACTGGCTTTTTGACCTTTTTCTGAGCCGTACGCTGCCGTGACGTCGGCGTCACCGTGCAAGACTCACTGGGGTTGGGGTTGTCCTGCAGCGCCACCACGAACTTCGACCTCTGCCTCAGGCCCTCCAGGAAGGTCACCACCAGGTCGCGGATGTCCTCGGCGTTGTTGGACGTGAAGGTGTACTCGTCTGCTTTGATGGTCGCCAAGGTGAAACTCTGACCCTGCAGCTTTCCTCCTCTGCCAGAGAGAGAGAGAGAGAACAGAGTTGAGAAGAACAGGATAAAGGACTGAAGAGGAGGAGGGAGAGGTGAAGAATATACGGAGAGGACGAGGGAGAGAGAAAGACAGAAGAATGAAAGAGGACAAGAGAAGGACGGGTGGTAATGTGTGTGCTTGAGAGAAGATGAGACAAGAGGCAGAAAATTGAAAAATGTAGGGAGCCGTAAAAGAGACATAGAAAGTTGGCGAGAGGGGAGGAGAAGTTTCAGAGAGCAATGAGCGGAAAAATGAGCAGGCTTATTTACTTCTCCTTTTGAAAGGGTCTCAATACCTGCGGTTCCCAGCATGCCTCACCTGCTGCTGGAGACTGCAGTGATTTCTGGGAAAGAGAGCTCTAAGAGGACCTGCTCCTGCTCGTCCACAAAGTAAACCCCGGTCCAGTTGACCGCCACGATCACGTCGTTCTTCGGCAGGCTGGGACCTGAGACGGCGAGACAGACACAGAGGTGTGTTTTGGCGATGGAGTCTTCTACGTTCCTTTCATGCATGACGTTAAAAAGTGTGTCTGGTGTACATGTTCACATCTGGAACACATCCTCTCTGAATATTTATATCCTCTAAATTTCTATCAGAGTGCAGTGAAGATGCTGACCCGAGAACTTGAAGGCCTCGTAGAAGCGAGAGAAGAGCAGCGGCCATTTGTGGCGAGCAAAGTCCACCACCTCCTCCTTCACCTTCTGAGTGTCAAACCTCTTCTGGGTGTAGATGCCCTGAGGAGACAGACAGAGGGAGAGAGAGAGAGAGAGAGAGAGAGAGAGAGAGAGAGAGAGAGAGAGAGAGAGAGAGAGAGAGAGAGGTGTTTGAATGTGTGTGGGGGATTAAACAACAAGGAAAAGGCCTTTCGGGCGTCTTGACGACAGGCTGGGGCTCATGCAATTCTGTTTGATCCTCTCTCTCTTTCTCCTCTCTTCTATCCCCATTATTTTTCAGTCTGCATACAAATACACAAAATTGCTTTTTCCTCATTATTGTCCTCCAATATAAATGCAAACCGACTCAGTCATGCAAAACAACCCCTGTAGATTCTGTGTTTATCAAAAATCTCGGTCAAAGGAAATTATTAAAATCTTGGCGGGGGTCGGGACAGGGTCTATTAATTATTCAGCTTCAGATAACAACAGCAAAAAATCAAGTTTGCTGAACAACAACCGAGGAAAATGGGACAATCAACGTGACTGGAATAGTTTTTAGGCCCAGCGGCGACTCTGGAAACTCTGGAATCCCACCAGACCAGGAGCTCTGACACTGACACTCAGCCAGACCTGAGGCCTGTACCATAAAGCTGGGTTTGGGCTTAGCGAGCTAACTTCAGGCTTAACCCTGGCTTTTCTGTACCATAAGGGTGATTTACTTTTTATGTTACCGTGGTAACATATGCTGAACACCTAACCTGCTCCGGAGCAGGTTAAGTTCAGGATTAGAGCTCAGCAGGTAGAAAAGCCTCACCTACTGACCAATCAATTCTCTTGGAAAATGGCCTGCCCATTGGATGAGAACCAAGTGGATTGAGGTGCACAACTTGTGCACCTTTTTTCCGAGTATTTTTTTTCCCCTTTCTTCTTCTTCTTTTATAAAATTAATACATTTTACTTAGACTTTGTTTTTCTCTCACATTTTTTCAAGTTTGAAGAGAAGAGGAAGAAGGATTTTTTTTTTTTTTTTTTTTTTTTTTACTCATGACTCTACACTGTCCAACCAAAAATTTATCTTGTAGACTGATGTAGTGATTTTAAAAAATATTTCTGAAAATAAATGAGGGGAATTTAATTCAGAGGGTTAAATAAAAGTCTGATAAAATACACGCCAGCCTCTGGGCTCCTTTAGGTTTCCAAAAGTTTGCTCATATTTAGTATTTAGGGTGTCTGCCCTGAAAAGTCCATATGAGAGTTGGTGTCAAATGTTTTACAGTCTTTAAATGACAGTGAAATAATATTTCAACCAGCAGAATAAACACGAGGCGTCAGATGCTTTATAAAATGAAATATCAAAATCAGTTGAATCAAAGTGACGATTTTGATGAAACTCAAACTGAAGGCAGACCTCCAGCGAGGGTCGCCCCTCACTGTGAGAGAGGGCCAGTTCCTCTGTGGGAGTGTATGGCTGAGTGGGAGACACATTTATTTATTGAACACACACGTTGCTGTAGTCAGATCTACTCGTGCCGTCATGGTGGGGAAGTAGTTTTATAACCCCACTAATTTACGCATTGACACAGTCGGCGATTTTTTGCCAGTATTGGCAGCTGCAACTGTGTTGCTTTTTGCCTGGATAATGAATTTATATTCCTAGTATTTATTTCAGATTATTGTCTGCTCCTCCGTTGTAAAGTTTGTGGCTCGGGTGGATTTTTCCATGTCTGCGATTGGTCGTATGCAGCAAACTCCACCCTTTGTATGTGAGCGCGCACAGATCTAGATTGGAAAAGCCTGGGTTGAATTAGTGAGTTGATAGCCGGCTTTAAGGTACCGAAAATCCGGAGTGCGGATGTCTGGTTAAGTGAAGCCAGATAAGTAAGAGAAAGCCCAGCTATGTTAATCCAGTTTTATGGTACAGGCCCCTGGAGACAGCTGACGTTATCCTGAGTTTCTTACACACTAGAGGCCATGTCTGTATTTTCTTTTGGTTTATCTGTCATGACTAGTTATAGAGCTGACCAAGAGTACAGTGCCACTGCACTCTTCCAAAATGATTCCAAAACCCCCCCAAAAATGTCCCACTGAACTGAATGTCCATTAGTCTGATGGTCCGTTATCCTGAAAACAAATGCCCTTTGCTCCAAACACACACCCTCTGGAGATGCTGGAGTTCAGTCACTGCTGGCTCTGTCCCTCGTGCTGAATCAGCAGAGGTCTGTCCTTTTGTTTCCTAGGATGGTGATGGAATGTTTAACTGACTTTCCCTAACGTTACCCATAACCACCTTACTGTGTGCCCAACCCTAATCACAACCCTAACCCTTCACCAAAAAGTCAAAATGACCACTCAAAATATACAAAAAATATGTAGCCATCCTAGGAAAAAAATCTTCAGAGCAGAGGGCTTTTGTTAAGGTTAAGGTGCTGTCAGGCTAACAGGCTTTCAGTCCAGTGGACCATCTTTCGGGTTTCAGAATGGACCAGTGGGCAGCAGAGTGCTTTGCTGCATAATATAAACCTCTTATTATTACCTTATTACCTTTCTCACTGGGAAATTGAACTGAACCAATCAGATTAGTTCTGACTGCTGAACAGCTTTGCCTCTGAGAAATATTTCTGTAACTTACATGTGCACGCAAAACTGATGTTCAGTTGATGTAAGGACCATTTAGACTTTAGATGCTTCACACTGCATTTAGTGAGATCAAAATATAAATAATGCACTTGTACATGCACATGACTTTCATTCAAAATACCTTCTCTTCCTAAAAACTCTTCCTATGTGCTGTTGACAACATATTTTGGGAAATTATACTTTGGCCACTAAACATGTTGACCATTTTCTCCTGAATGTGGGACTAGGGACAGCCATGCTAAACCCTCTTGTTGCTGTAAACCGCTTTGAATCAAAGTGTCCACCAGACAGAGGATCGGTTTCTCCTGCAGGGGGAGCCATGTCAGAGTCTGAACCAGTAACAAGCACCTTTTTGTGGGCGGCCATGATGAAATGAGCCCATTTCTCCACCGTCTTGCCGGTGCTGATCTCTCTGTCGGGGATGTAGGAGGGGATGAGGCTCAGCAGGCGCTCCAGCAGGATCTCCGAGCCGTAGTCCACGTAGTACTGCTGGGAGGCGAGCTCGGCCAAGTCATCCTGAGACAGAGACAGAGAGAAAACAGGACCATAATCAACCCAATGAACTCCTCTAAAGCATTGAAAGAACCAATAAACACCTTTTATTGTATTCTAGGCTGGAAAAAAAACAGCCTCTTGCATGGAACATTCAAACTGGAATTCTTGGACGTTTGAACTAATAATGAAAATAGGAGGGCAAAAAAATCATTAAAAAAATGTCTGAATCACCCTGTCGCAACGATATTCTCCGAACTTGACGCCCCGGACGATCTGCTGGTAGATGAGGTTGGTGGCGACCAAGTCGTCGGTCGGGCAGTGCCACGGCGTGAAGATCTCCTTCCTGAAGAACAGCCTCCAGGGGGCGTTCCTCTCCTGCGCCCCCTGCTCCTTCGCATACTGCTCACACTGCGAAACAGCGTCCATCACGTGGTCGGTCCCACTGCCTAAAGAGGAGACCTGCAGGAGACAGGGAGGAGGAGGAGGAGGAGGAAGATGAAGAAGAGGAGGTAGAGGTCACCATAGAGAGCACCACATCTCAAGTCCCATAGTGCTGACATTATATACTGTTAATACTTTTACACTTTATTTATATAGAACTTTATTATAAAGCACGAGGAGTTTCAAAAGAGCATAAAAACAAAAAGGCACACAAATACTGACACATTAATACCTTCGACTGAGCTGGCCTGCGGAGTGAGTGAGGTTTTAAATTTATTTAAAAGAGTGAATTATTATTGTGTCATATGATATTCTCTCTCT